>NC_051182.1:109785119-109907618 GCF_013339695.2 Rhipicephalus sanguineus | reverse complement strand
ACAGGGCAAAGATCTCCTGAATTTCTTTTTTTTGTTCCACCGTACAACATATGCTTCGAGGGAGCACTAGCTTAACAGTGATTACGCTTCAAAAGTCAATTGTTCGCCCAGTGACTGCAATTGCTTTTTTTTTATACATTTCTCCTCACAGACATTTAAAATTGGGGAACCAGACGTTGACGTGTTGTAGATACGTATAATGAGTTGTCGCCACACTCAAACTGCTATGCGACTCAGTGTGTTGACATCGAGTCCCCTGTACATTTCAGGTCGTGCCTTACTACTTAAAAGAGAGCCTTTCCGAGGTCACAGAATGCGAGGCCTATTTCTCGCGGGTCTCTTGGGTGCTACCACAAGGTGAGCGCGTCGATTAGAACTGTCTCGTTTCTCGCGTAAGGTTTTGTTTCAAGGATAACGAAACATGTATGCCATCGCCGGATCATTTACTAAAACACGCCAATTATTCTGTCGCTGTAGCTTCCAGATGCCAGATTAGCTACTGTAGGAGGCAGAACTGAGGTGAAAAAAAAAAGCGAACTTGTGAGTCAAGTCGCATGTTTTGGCGTTTTCAAACAGGTAGTACGCGTCTAAGGACAACACACTAAACTTGTGCTGCTATAAGGTAGGGTACGATACTTTTGAAACACGGTGTCGTGCAAACGTCAGTGTTTTAGAGGAAGTTCGCGCGGACTGGAATATATATACTGCAGAAATTATGCTCTTGGTATATAGGGCGTTTTGTATCCCCCATAACAAATGAACTCGCGCTGTTCTTCTCTTGGCGAAGCGAATTGTAGTAGTTTCCCGTCGCTTTCTCGCGGTTTTACAGCCGCCGCTGAAGCAATGCTTGAGCGCTGACGCATGTTTGTCATAAGAAGGTTTAATCCTGACTGTTCTTTCGAGGCAGAGGTCTAGATATTCCTTATTTTTGACGTGGGAGCTACCATTTCAATGGAAAGAAAAGTAATGTTAGCCCATGTAACAGCTTAGACTAAGAGAAGGTGCCCATGGGGAAGATGTGCTTGGGGAAGGTGGTATTCTGGAAACCTCAGGGACACGCTTGGATGAGCTCAAAATACTTCTTTTAAGTAGATCATACTGGTGTTCTTATACTAATGGTTTCACCTGGGTTTGTCGGGGATTCTACGTCACTTAGCAACGAGAAACAGAAAAGATGGCGAGGTGCCAAGAAATAAGACCGGGACGCACTCACGAAGATATCTGTGTCGCTTACCTCCCATCTTTTTTTTTTTCCGAGACACTATTGATGTCGCAGTATTGGTTCTGAATAATAATTACAACAATATCCGGGGTTTAACCCCATAAAACCACTGTATGATTATGAGCGACGCCATAGTGGACGGCTCCGGAAATTTCGACCACCTGGGGTTCTTTAGCGTACACCTAAATCTAAGTGCACGGGCCTCAAACATTTTCACCTCCATCGAAAGTGCAGCCGCAGCGGCCGGGATTCAATCTCGCGACCTTCGGTTCAGCAGTCGAGCGCCTTAACCACTAGACCACCGTGGCGAGGCTTGGTTATGAATATAAGCAGAGATAAATTATTGGATGAATAAATGCTGCCACTTGGCTTTACACATCCAGAATATAGATACTGCCAGATTTTCATACGGGCTGGGTGAAAAATGTGTATTCAGAAATATTTCAAATGCTTGAGTTCACATTATCCCATTTAGTGTTGGGCTGTATAACTGACGGGTTAAAAAAGACAACAAATGTCTGTTTTAATAATAAATCTCACTAAAACATGCAAAGGACCCGGTTTCAGTGAGTGTCGTCAGAAATACGCTGATATATACGTTACACTTACACATCCTCGTTGATCTCATTTCTTACAGCACAGTCTCATCGGTAGTCAACTCTCACGCAGCTACATTTTACATCGACGTTATCGCACCATACTACAAGCTGTCGGAGGAGAAGGCGTTGATTGTAATGCGACTTCTCGGTAAGTTAAACGCATGTAAATTTCTTTAAAAAATGTACATTTGAGAGAGCACGCCTGAGCATACCCCAACGATTTGTTATCCTTTCTTCGCCTTCAGTCACGCATCACCGGTACCCTACCGTACTTACTCACATACTGCCTGCACTGGTTAGCACTTGCTAATCGTGATTAGTAACATGCGTTGAAATTTGGGCGAGTTGGTACGGGATCATCTTCTAACAAACTTCGTTTGTCTGTTCTTTATTTCTTTGCGTGACGTCCCGCTGCGGAGATTGTGAGGCGATGATCATGATTAGTGTTCAGTACATGGTGACTAATGTCAGCTATCGTTCGCTAAAATTGGCCATATGACGACTCATATCGGTTATTGCTGGCCAAATGACGGCTAATGATGCTTGTTGCGCTGGATAAGTAAATGTATTTATTGGCTACGCAGTTGCAATTTTAGTAGTGTTCTCTGACGTTGGATAAATGATCACAAACATTAGCTAAGCATGGCTGAAACATTCCTGCTGTCGACTGGGGCTGGCTTACTATTGGCTTGCTGTGTATAGCGTTGCCATATGCTCGCTACATGATGACTAGAGGCTGGATTTTCAGGCACTAAAAAAGCTCGTTTTAGGCGCCAAAAATAGGCAGGCAGAACAACGTTTTAGGCTTTCAAAATAGTAAATATAAGCAGAATAAATTTTCACATAAATGCAAATAACTTGAAACGAAGACGTGCACGAGTTCTATCTACGAAAGTAAAACAAAAATGCTATTGCTTAAGACGGCACAAAGGCGTTAAACAGTTGAACATATCCGTGAAATGTGCTTTCTCCCGCACGGTTCGCAGAACACGGAACACCGCCCCCCCCCCGAAACTTTTCATTTTTACATGCGTATATATGCACACATGCATACAAACGCACTCACGAACATACATAGAGTATGGTTGAAACTCGCCCCCCCCCCGCCTTCCTTCCGAAAAAAAATTTCTGGCTACGCTGATGCAGTGAACACCTTACAAGTTAACTTAAAAAAAAACAAAAGCCGCGTACACATCATATTTTCCTTTCTTTTTTTTTTTTCTCTTCACTCTCCTTGTCTCTGACGGCTCTCCACGGTCTCGCATGTCCCGAACCGCGGCACGGCCATGTCTCTGCGGCCCGAATGTGCGGTCCTAACTTCCCGGCTGCTAGCAGTTGGTTCCTGGAGTTGGTTGCACTACAGCAACTAGGTTGAACCCCATAGTGCCGAACAGTCATGGTTGCGCGGTAGCATAAATAACGGTCTCAAACTGCTCCCGGGAGAGTAAATTTAGGCTAAATAGTGTTAACACAAGCGCTAATTTTGAAAATAGGCATTTATAGGCACTATAAAAACACTATAAAAGCCTTTCTTAACCTCTAATTCGTGCTCATATATCAAAGTGGCACGATAGGAGCGCAAGGAACAAAGTAGGAATTTGCCTAAAATCCGGTCTCTAATGATGACTAGTGTTTGCGGAAACGACTATAAGTGTTGGACAATTCTAGCTAGTGTCGATTAGTGTGAGTTATCTGTTGTCATATCAGCAACATCGTCTTCTTTCGATCGAATAGCCAATGTTATTTCCGCCTTTATGTATGTATGTATGTATGTATGTATGTATGTATGTATGTATGTATGTATGTATGTATGTATGTATGTATGTTATGTATGTATGTATGTATGTATGTATGTATGTATGTATGTATGCGTAGACTAGGGTCGCTTTTGCTTAAAGTTTTCAATTCTGTTGTGTTTCAGTTTACCTCAACGTTATAAATGAAAACGAGACCACTGACGTATCTGCATTGTGGGCAGTGCGACCGACCCGTAATTTCTTCCTATCCAGCGTTTGTATAGTAGTAGTCTTTTTTTCTTCCATTATTTCCTTCCCTCTATACTTAAATCTGTCAATCTCATTCCCCATCCCTACACAGAGTAGCATGCAGCGGTATACAGAGGCCGGGAAAAATATCTGTTTTTCTAATAAAGAGTCTCTCTCTCTCTCTCTTTTTTCTTCCATCCGGGCCACGCTGCCCACATCGCAAAGATGTTAAATTACCAACTCGGCCGCTTGCCGTTTTAAACCATTCACGTGTTTCACGCATTCTTTTTATGCGGTTAGGACAACATTGGTAGTGAAAAGAATTGACTGAGAATTAAGATTTATCTGACCATAAGTAATAGCACTGTCGCTATAACAGGAAAAGAGAGCTTGCATTCATTCGAAAATAAACATTGGCAGTGAAGCACTGTGCGACGGAGGAAGCGTTCAGCAGTCTAGCAGTTACACATATTACCCTCTCCATATTTTTGTATTAAGAATTCACGCTACAGCACTAAAGTCACGAAGCAAAGGGTTTTATATATTATCCTTTGAAAGACTTTTGCAAGTTGAGAGATTAAATAGTCTGCCTAGGAATCATGCGATTCTGTCCTATTTCAAGGTTACTCACTAAGCGAACTGTTTATTTGCAGCATTTGCGAGCGGTGCAATCATGACACTGTTTGCAATCGCAGTGCCGGCACTGGGAACAGCAACTCGGGTGCGTTATATGTACTTTTCTTTTTTTTATATATTTGCATATTAACTGGCAGCTCAACTAGCTTTGCGAAGTTTCACGTATTTGCTTTTTGCAACAGCTGTTCCTGAACTTCTACGCCTCCGCATCGGGCCCGTTCTCTGCGCTGGTCATTCTGGCCGTCACGAGTCCATGGGTGAATTCAAAGGTTTGCGATGTTCATACATCAACTGTTTGATTTTTAGGGGCGAAGCACCTTAGGGCTAGGCTTTTTCCTTGTGTGGTGTCCGTGCTCACGGCGCAGCACCGTGCAAAATCCCCTAAAAAAGGTTTAACAATAGACTAATATCAACCATAATTGTGACAGAGCACTATGAAACATCTAGAAGCACAAATCGTTTATACTAGTCGGCGATTTCAACGTACACATTATGGATCTTAGGACCTAACTTTGTCGTCGACTCCCACTGTCCGCTGTCACGTTGCAAAGAAAACCGTTGCTATAGTTGAAACATATATGTGTGTGTTTCAATAAAAAGATATTTACAATAGACGAAGAACAATCATAATTGTGAGGAAACAATATAAAACACCTACAAGCACAAGCCCTTTATAACAGTCGGTGACTTCAACGTACACATTATGGACCTTAGGACCGAGCTTTTTCGTCGACTCTTTATGTTGCTCAATTACATTGCATGGGGCAACGCTCTGGTAAAATAAGCGAGACACAATAAAATAGGTTGAACAGTACACTAATGTGAATCATAATTGTACCAGGACGATATCAAACTCCTTCAAGCAAAACCCTTTATACTAGTCGCCGACTATAACGTAGACATTATGGACCTTAGGACCTAGCTTCATGCACTTGTCATCATTCACTTCGTAGATGCGTTCCATTTTTAGTGTCGCGAGCCGAGTGACACTCCCGTATTTCTTCCAAGCACTTCCGGTCGAACGCTTACTTCCGGCTTGCACAGTATCTTAGATAATGCGTTTAAAAATCAGAGTGGTATGGAATCAATAGTTCCGGTAAAGTTAAAACTTGTGTTGTATGTATATGATACAAGGGCATAAGTTAACTTACGATAAGGACCCAATGAACTTTCACGATGACAAGCCAAAATTAATTAATTGAGTTCATTGAAAGAGTAGACGTTTTCCTATGTGAGCAGCTGGGACCATTGCGGCGCCTGGCGGAGCAGGTCTCAAGTAGGCGCTTCTTTCTACATGACCTCTGAAATTCGCTTTGGCAGCGCGCGAAGCGCATACCTAACCAAAGCAATACGTGCGAGGGCAGCTGCCAGCCACCTAAGTCAAGAATTATGGTCGGCTCCAAATATTTGTTTACTCGTTGACGCACTGATGATCGAGTATTTTACTTGAACATCCGAACAATTTTGCTAAATGTTTCAAGTATCTATCAAGGCAGTGTCGGGGGGAGAAAAGTGAAGAAGTGCGCGTAATATTATCAAAGGTTGTGGAAGCGTGAACGATAAAACAGGAATGAAGTACAAAAGAGTACATTGCCGTTAGAAAATCGGCCAAGAAAGAAGACGCCATCAGGGCTTTCGTGGAATTTCCGCGACGTTGCCTTCTATCTTGTAATTTCTTGCAGACCATGGTGTTTAGTTGTCTCCACTCTTTCTATATCTTGAACTTATATGTAGGGCGGGATTATACAATCAGGTACATTGAAATCCAGAGCTTGAAGCAGGTATCATTAGAACATAACACTATATAGACCTTAGGCGCTGTAGCGCGCACACGCACGCACACACACACACAACCGTGTGTGTGCGTGCGTGTGTGTGTGTGAAATACCATGAAATATATTAATATGTGGCCAACCCTCTATCATAGATATCCGTAATAGCCATCGATGTCCCGCACTGTCTTCCATACCACCCAGTTGCTTTGCGTAAACGCGACAGCCGTATTCAGTGCGTAATCTTCATTTGATCGTTTCCCCAACTCACATTCCAGGCGCAGCTTGGGCAAGCTTGGTCGTTTGCGCATTCCAGATCTGGCACGCGGTGGGCAGGAGCATGTCCAGCGTGGCCAAGCCACCCGTATTTCCTGGGACGCTGGACAGGTGCCCCGCGCCGGAAAACATCACGGCTGAAGCAGCCAGGAATCTGTACAACGCAGACGGACAGAGGTATGAGCACGCATCGTGGATGCGTAATTCGAATGCTACGTGTATTTTCTTACGCCGGTGAAGCAATACAATCAACATGAGAAATAAAAGTCACTAGTGTTTCTTGCTGCTGTCTTTTGAATTTCATTATAAGGGCTTTGAGAAGAAACCGCGGGTCATCGCTGAGGCCGTCATAGCGATCCCGGAATAGGGAGCCCTTGCCCCGTTTTCCTTCGCTCTAAATAAAAAAGACGTTTCTTTAGAACGCTTTCTTAATAATTGACGAAACGTAATGATGCACTATACATGTGTTTGATGATCTACAAGCCTTAGCCTTCCACGACGCCGCTCTTTAAAAGTGCACTATTATTCGGAAAATTATACAGAGAAAATCAATCACTAAACAAATCGATCAATCATATTTAAATGCTGAGACAGAACATGCACTGAAGTGTTGGAAGAGTGGTGCAGCGCGGATCGCAATTCCCGTGCATGTCGTAAACAGTGAACCCGATTCTCGGCTGAATGTTGTGGTTTTAATGTTAGAAGAGAGTTGAGCAACAATAAGTTAGTTTACAAAGCTAAATGCGTAATCCTTTGTTTTTCACTCTGATATTTACAGCGCCTACGTCTTCCCGCTGTATCGGCTGTCCTTCTTTTGGAGTTCCTTCTTCGGCGCCCTGATGACCATAACGCTTGCCGTGGTGCTCAGCTTCGCAACAGGTACGCATTAGCACGTTTTGGTGGCCGTAATGTCTAGTCTGCAGAAAAGTCGCGATTGGTAAAAGCATTCCTGATTCCACCTTACGATATTGAAAGCTTAAGAATAGAAATTCTCAATTTTTCCTGCCACGCTCAATCCATAGGTTCGCATGGCGCTAATACAATCTTTACTCTTGAAACGTTAAAAAAATGCCACACAAAGATGAGGAGAGAGTGAGTAGAACGCTGTCTACCATCTAAACCTTTCTAAACAAACGCCAGATAGCTGTGGCATATGCACAGACATTATTTTTATTGAATTTCGAAATTATGGCTTTCTTTCGGCGTTACTTGATTTTGTTAGGAAACAGTACCCTGTGGACCCGATGCCAGCTTTAATTACGGTTTTTGGACTATTGTTCGCTATATCTGACATTAATAGTTGCACTCAGTGTCACCGTAATTGTTCATGTGAGCAACGTTCTATATCTCTTTTTGTCGGTGGCATATCGAAAATTCTCATATGACACATATGCCTCGTATCCAATAATCTCGTATGAACACATATGAATCATATGTGTTCTCGTATGATCATACGAGATTATTGGATCTGTGTCATACGTGTCATATGAGATTTTTCGATAGGGATATGGAATGTATCGATTAGTGTATTTCTTTGAGTGAGGAGAGGGGAAGTCATAGAATGCTTAAAAAGTCTCTTCTGTTTTTTTAGGCTCTGAAGCTTGTTGTGTGCACTTCCGACGCTTTAATGTTCCATGGGAAAAAAAATTGGCTTCTGCGGCATGACATCTCTTGATGCGATATATTTCGAGTGATAACGGGGCGTTTTCAATTTGCCACTTGGTTGATACAGCCCTTCAGGCAAAGCCATGGCATTTGGGGAAGTTCTAGTTCTCGTGGCTTTTAACTCCTCCGCATGAATTTTATGATTTACTGGTCCATCCTAAATTATGATAAAAGCCTATTTATATCCTTATAAACGACTCAACCTATCTTCAGACGTCCTGCGACCTTGACTTTCGGTACGTAATATTAAATATTGAATTTCATTAATGGTGTTGCCCTTCACGTACCATATTTTATGTATTCTCGTTGCTGTAAGCAATTATAAGCGTATTAATTTTATTCACCCTCTTCTGTACCTATCTTTTGGTAATATTTCGTTGATCTTATCCCATACCCAGTACACCACGCTTCACTCCTTGTCTGAAGTTCCCTTCGTTGAATGATTTAGATTTCTATGGAAATATTATGTTACTGAAAACTATTATATTCATAAGTTAACTCGCGCATTCGTTTTTTTTTTCAAGGTGGTATACAAAGGGCCCGAAAGAAGTTACGGTTCACCAGTCCTCTATTTACGGAATTCTGGAAAAAATTTAAGCTGATCGGTGAAGAATATGAGGTGGGTACAAACCTTGTGAATGTTCGTTTTGTCTTTTTTTACTAAACCTCTATCAAATTACATTGCTATGGAGTAATTTGTTCTATTCATGAATATCTAGTATTCGAAGTAAAACTGCGGTATTTACTAACAATGAAAATCACTTGTTGCTGTCTATTGCGTATGAATGCTTTGTACTGCTGCATTTCCCTCCACCTGACTGAGGCAACTTGATAATTGTAGTAATTCACGTTACCTACTCGTCACGCCTTGTACAGTCAGTAATAAAGTGAACATTGAATTTGTGTTTAAGCAACGATTGTTCTCGATGTGCGGATACGAATGCGTCGTACTGACCTACGAAAGGTATTTTGCCGCCTGACATTTGAATGCTGTGAACACTTTTGCGCTTGCCAACTGAGTCGAGCCACTATGATCGACCTTTTCAATGTGGCAGTAGTGTTGTTTTTTTTTTCGTTTATATTGTGCAACTGTACGCCGTCGATGCCTTTAGGGAGACCAGGGGACAAGCCAGAAATTTATCTGGGGGGGGGGGGGTCGAGGGGGTTCGACTTCCCTTTCTGCATGGTCGTGCATGTGTTTGCTTCGTTCTGTGTCATATAAACAAGTGAAATCTAAATATTTCGGTGGGCGGGGGCCAATCGCACCCTCAAAGCCATCCCCCTGGCTATGCTATTGAGGAGTAGGGAATATAACTAGGTTAGTAGAAAAAGTACTCTCCCACTGTCCTTGTGTACGTCGTGGACTACTCAAGGTTCATATTTTGTAAGGCTGCTAAGAAGTGAAAATAAATATCTAAACTTGTCCTATCTTCGACCATACTGATGTTGCCTGATAATTTACTGATACTTTATTTGATGAGACGACTTGTTATCTGCTGAGGGATCATAAAATCGGGACACCCGTCACATTCAAGCTTTTAGGCCAATCTCACCATGGTTTTAACGAATATGTACGTTCCGCAGCATGATATATTACACTTATGCGTTTTTGCATGCTTGTGACTAGGGTTTATATCTCGAACTCGCAGAAAAACCAGCAAGCTTACAAGGCGCAACGCCGCCCGCCTCGATATGTAACGCTTATCTCCGCGCTCATGATGTATGTTTCTCAAGGAAACGTGTGATAATATTGCCCTATGCTTTTTAATGCTAAAGCTTTCGATGCCACATCAAACGCGAAAAGTGACCCTCGGCGTCGGCGACGTCAGCGTGAACACGAGCGATGCAAATAATTATCATCTGAGGATGTAACCATGGGACGTCATCATGGCGTCACATAATATGACGTCACAAGATGACATCATCAGACTAAATCATTGCATTGTGGAAGGTGGGCCGGTCCCGGCGGTGGTGCAAAACCAGATGAGGTGCAGGATGCCTGCGATCCTGGAGGCAGCGCAAAACCACGTTAGGTGCAGAAACCCTTCGCGGAAGGGGGGGGGGGAGGGGGAGATCATTAGGTCGAATGAGAAGACAAAGAAGGCTTTCGGGTTAGAGTCGGCTTAGGCAAGCGCATTACGGACTGTGTGATTTATATTTTGTGTCTTCACGTGGTTCATGTGGAGAACACAATGGGAAAATGATAAAATAAGGTTATAGGTTTTGAGCGCTCGTTGGGTGTCACTGACCCACGCGGTAACAATTAGAACAAGGTAATTGTGCTTGCCTCATCGTTTCTTTCATTCGCAGGTGAGTGCACCAAGGACATTGAACGGCGTCGTCGTCTCGAAGAACAGGTCTGACGACGATGAGCGAACGAAGCTGGGCACCGAGCTGACTCCGGTGTATAAAGAGCGCACGAGCAGCGACGTCGCCATTGCAAACGCCTCAGAGTGCCCAACGTAACGGAAGAAGCAGTTGACTGTAGAGCTGTGATTGACGTTCTTGGCTGTTATTCTGTCGAAGCCAAGTCGCTTCTGTATTCACCACGTCGCTGCCATGTGGGAAAGCCCCAGGATCATTGCCGCCTCTGGAATCTCGAAACACGTGTGTGGACTCAGCAGGCGCGGGTCAAGCCGAGGGCGACCAAAAAGCTCACTAGCAGCTGCTTAATGCTATTGCCTTCCCTATTCGGGAACTCACCCACCGCTGTGGGCTAGTCATTATGGTGCTTTGTTGCTGACCCGAAGGTCGCGGGATCGAGTCGCGGCCGCGGCGGCCGCATTTTCGTTGACGGCAACAACGCTGGAAGCCCGTGTGCCTAGATTTAGGTGCACGTTAGAGAACCCCAGGTGCTCTAAATTGTCAGAGCCCTTGATTACGTTGTCTCTCATAATTATATTGTAGTTTTGGGACGTCAAACCCCCTGAATTATGAATAAACTGGTAACTCGGTTTTGCGGAAGTCCCCAAAGTGTAGAAAGTTTCATGAAAGTGCAACATTGGCACTCACCTGGGCTCTATCCCCTAAATTGAAGCTTGGAGCAAAATGAATGAAGATGGGCTTTGCCCATTATGTAGACTGACAGGTCATGATCACAAATAAAAAAAAAACGAGAGAGCTAAGGAAGGTGTTTTCTGAACATCTCACCATGTATGACTTGTCATGAAACGGTACCTCACTTTTCTGATTGTATTTTGTATATAGTGCTTGTTAGCATGCACCCGTGCGACTACGCGCAGTGTCCTGCTCTTTATCATGCGAACTGATCACTTCCGGTATTGAGGGCTGTAGTTCGAGCTTGGATAGCTTAACGATTGCATTCCACTGTGTTCCTTTAACTGAGTTACTCATCTGAGCGTTGTTCCGCCCGATACACTAGCATTGTTGTTGACTAAGCCCCTGCAGTAGCGGAGAAGAAAAAAACGAATCAATGCAAATCTATGCGGCAATTCTATTGGTCCCACAGTTTTAAGGTGTTCATGTGAAAGACATACGTGAAATATTAACCTAATCAGATAGTAGCTACTGTCAATGCGACACGCGTGGTAGCTTAGTGGCCACGGTATGGTTCTGCCGATCAGAGTGCGGATTTAATTCTCGGTCACTGTATGCGCATTTGGTAGGCGACGAAATGTAACCGCAGAATCTATTCATATGAGATAAGGCCAACTTCGAAGTAAACTATAGGACGCGACATGTACAAGTTCGAATTACTTACGTTCGCGTAATGATTGCGCAGCCCTAAAAGAAATCGTACATGTCCAGAACGCTCAACGTAAATGCTGAATTTTCATTAACATTTTTTCATTTAGGGACAATAATACAAATCATTTTTTACATCTTTTCCTGGTACGGTTTCCACCCATTGTTACACTCCTCTTTTTAAGGAATCTTTTTTACTTTTTTGCAAGTTCCAGAGCTTTCAAGTTATTTGTAAACATTCTTTGTACAGTGTATGGATCTCTGCTATGTTTGTGACTCGTTACTTTTGCGCCACTGTTGTTTTTATCTTTTCCTAACTTTGTTTATGTTTACCGTCCCTTCAGCCACGTGATATCCAAGTGTAATTGTGCGTTATATAACACGCACATGTTTGTAGTTTGCGAAGAAAGGAGCGAAGAAGCAACTTTCAGCATTAGAAGACAATCACGGCAAGCTGTTAGCGGTTACATGATGCAATAAAAGAGAGATTGAGTTTCGAACAGAGTTGTTCCACGCATATCTCGCACAATTCAAGCTTGCATACGTGCGATCAATGCAAATATTTCTCTTTGATGATGATGATTAGTGGGACTTTGTGGCGCAAGGGCCATGGGTGGCCAAAGAGCGCCATGTCTTTTGTGTGGTGTTAGCGATGACCAATGATTACGATGACAGGGTGTATTGTGACTGTATAGAGGCCTAAAATCACGCGCTATAAAGAAGCGTAAAAGATGTGTATACAGTAAAAAATTATGGCAGTGACAAGTGGTGTGATCTATGGGTGTGAGATGAATGACGAGCGAGCATGATATCTACGTGTGAGAGGCGGGAAAGCAGCACGGATGCTTCCTCAAGGCCTTTGACCCCAAAGGCCGGGAGGCAGGTGCTTCCTTTGAGAGAAACCGCAGCAACAGCCTCAATCATGAGACCGCGCAACGGAGCGCCTGGAAAAATAACGTTGAAATACGTACATCTTTCAGAAATTCAAAGAAGGACTGGTATTTAAAAAAACCCGCATTTCCCCGAAGGGGAGTATGAGGAAGTGCGAAGCACGGGGTGATGTTATGAGGGGGCGCGCGCGACTAAACTGCAGAGCTGAGCGAAGGAGACGGCAGCGAGAGAGCACGCGCAGCCGACCCACGGAGGTCTGGCCGTTTTTAAGTGCAAAGCACTTTTACTGATGATGATGATCTGTCTTCCGAACTCGTTCCAAAGAACCCGCAACGCGTTCAACTTGTTGGCGGCGTTGCGCACGCCCGAGATGGGGCTCAGGTTGTTGTCGAACCACAGTCGATCGCACACCGCGCAGCTATATCCGAAGCTGCGGTCCAGGAAGTCTCGCTTGAAGCGCGCGTCCGGCCGATCGAATTCGAGGGCCCGCGCTCGCTCACGCATCGCGCGTCCCCGCGCCAGATCGGCTTGGGGGTGCTCGGCTCGCTTCGCACGCTTTCGTTCGGCGTCTCGCCGCCGGCCTTCGTCACCACAGGCAATGCGCGGGGCGCGCGCAGCCACGGAGCGGAGGGCGGAGCGCGCGCAGTCACGTGAGGTGTGACGTCGCTGCGCCGTTGCTACAGATGCTCCTCTCCGCTCCTCGCGCCGTTGCTATGGGACGGCGGATTCAGGGTCGCTTATAAAGTGCATTCGCACTTAAAAGGGGTTCTCTGCCGATGAGCATAACAGGATGGAGTGGGAACTGCAGGTATGTAGATGAAAAATGTTTTTTTCCTGAGGGCGTCTAGTTCCGTACATTGTAGTAGGGTGTGAAGTACAGTTAAGGGACCACAGTAGTCGCACAAAGGTGGATCGCCTCCGGATAGAAAGTATGAATGTGTACTGTATGTGTGGCCAATCCTAAGTCTGTAGAGTGTAACTTCTGTGTGGCGTGACTTTGATACTGGTGTCCAATTACCTAGTTGCGGCTTGATAACATGCAGTTTATTTTGTGTGTTCCTATCTCATGTGCTCTGCCAAAAGGCCCTGATGTTTCTTTTGAGGAATGGTTTTAAGTCTAGTGGAGGGATAGCTACAGACGTATTGGGACTGTTTTCGTGGGCGGATGCTGCTAGCTGATCCGCCAACACGTTGCCTTGTATCTCGCGGTGACCTGGCACCCAGCACACTACGACATGTTGTTTAAGAGAGTAGATCGTGCATAAAATAGAATAGAGCGAGACAAGGACCGGATTTGTGTGTTTTGTCATAGTTTTTAAAGCTTTCACTACGCTTAATGAATCCGTGTATATCACTGCCTTTTGTAGTTTTAATTGCTTTATGTGTTTAACTGCCGCAAGTATCGCGTAAGCCTCTGCCGTGAAGATACTGGAATCAGGGTGCAGAATACCGGAATCGGAAAAGGATGGACCAACGGCTGCGTACGACACAGAAGTGTTAGACTTTGAGGCATCTGTAAAGAATTCAGGGTGTGGGTACTTGTATTGTAATTGGAGGAAGTGTGTACGAATATGTGCAAGTGGCGCATGCTTGGTAACTTCGACGAAAGAAACATCGCAATCTATAAGCTGCCACTGCCACGGCGGGAGATAGGCAGCGGTAGCCATTAGACAGTGTTCGAGAAGTGGCACACCTATTTCTTCAGCTAGGCCCCTCACACGAAGTGAGTACGGCTGTATCATCGAGGGACGGTTGTGAAAAAGTTCAGAAGCAGACAACTCATTGATTGTTGTGTGTGAGGGGTGTTCGTTGTTTCCGTTCACTTTGAGGATATATACAAAAGATAGGTAAGATCTCTGAAGGTGTAGCGACCATTCGTCCGATTCGATGTAGAGGCTTTCCACGGGGCTGGTGCGAAAGGCACCCGTAGAAAGACGAATGCCCAGATGGTGGACTGGGTCAAGCATCTTCAAGGCACTTGGTGTCGCCGAGTGATAGATTATCGCCCCGTAATCTAGGCGCGTGCGTACAAGGCTTTTATAAATGTTCATCAGGCACTTCCTGTCACTACCCCACATAGTGCATGACAACACTTTTAGAATATTCATAGTTTTAATGCACTTGTTTTTTATGTACTTAATGTGCGGTATGAACGTAAGTTTTGTGTCTAGAATTAGCCCTAGGAACTTGTGCTCTGTTTTTACCAACAGACGCTGACCATGTAGGTAAAATGTCTGGATCGGGATGAAAGCCTCTTGTTCTGGAGAATAGGACGCAAGTGCTTTTTTGTGCATTCAGCGTAAACCCGTTGTCGTCTGCCCATTTAGAGACCTTGTTCAAGCCCAGCTGGACCTGCCGCTCACACATTGAAAGGTTGCACGACTTATAACCGATCTGCACGTCGTCCACATATGTGCAATAAAACATGTTCCGTGGAATGTAGAGACGTAGCGAATTCATTTTTATAATAAAAAGTGTGCAACTCAGGACACCACCTTGCGACACTCCAGTTTCCTGGACAAATATTGTGGACAAGACATTACCCACTCGAACACGGAACGTGCGATTGGACAAATAGCTTTCGATTATGGTCAGCATCATTCCTCGGACACCTAAGTGTGAGAGGTCTCGCAGTATGCCAAAGCGCCATGTGGTGTCGTAAGCCTTTTCCATATCGAGGAACACCGAAAGAAAGAATTGCTTGTGGACAAAAGCGTCGCGAATTTGTGCCTCGATACGGATAAGGTGGTCAGAGGTAGATCTACCCTCTCGAAAACCGCACTGGTATGGGTCGAGTGATTTGTTTGCTTCGAGGAAATGTATAAGTCGGCGGTTTATCATATTTTCAAAAAGTTTACACAGGCAGCTTGTTAGTGCAATGGGCCTGTAGCTCGTAACGGAGGATGGGTCCTTGCCCTGTTTTAAAATCGGCATAATAATGGCTTCCTTCCAGGCCGAGGGGATCTCGCCGGAAGACCAAACAGCATTATACAGTGAGAGGAGGGCTTTTTGAGTTTCAGATGGCAGGTGTTTCAACATTTCATATACAACACGGTCGGAGCCTGGGGCGGAATTATTGCAGCAGTTAAGCGATGCTTGTAGCTCAGCAATGCAGAAAGGTTCATTGTATGCTTCGTCTTTTGTGGATTTGCGCCCTAATTTCTGTTTTTCGATTCTTGTTTTGTATCTTTGGAAAGCTTCACTATAGTGCGACGAGCTCGACACCTGTTCGAAGTGTGCACTTAGGAAGTTCGCCTGGTCTTCCAAGCTGTCGCCTTGTGTGTTTACAAGAGGAAATGAATGTGCTTGTCGGCCTGCTACCCTGCTAACCATGTTCCAGACTTTGGCCTCCTGTGTATATGAATTAATGCCCGATAAAAACTTCTGCCAACTTTCCCTTCTGGCCTGTCGGCGCGTTCTCCTACCTTGGGACTTTATGTTCTTGAAACTGTCAAGATTCTCGGCTGTCGGAGAGTCCCTAAGCAACCTCCATGCTTTGTTTTGTTTTTTCCGTGCATTTCGACACTCAGTGTTCCACCACGGGACACGTCGTTTCCCGGGCAGTCCAGTTGTTTGTGGGATGCAATTAGTTGCAGCATCCGTGAGAGAAGCTGTAAAGTACTCTACGGCTGCATCTATGCTTAAACCACACATATAAGTCCAATTTAAGCGAGTAACTTTACGAAACTCTTCCCAATTGGCTTTGTCAATATGCCATTTGGGAACCTGTGGGGGACAATCATACATTATTGGTGAGCTCAGAACTATTGGAAAGTGGTCGCTTCCATAAGGATTATTACCGACTTTCCATTTGAATAGAGGTAGAAGTGATGGAGATGTAATGGTGAGATCTATGGACGAGTAGGTATTGTTAGCGATGTTATAGTATGTTGGCTCTTTCTGATTGAACAGACACGCACCGGACGTGAAGAGGAACTGTTCAATCAGACGACCTCGTGCATCGCAGCGAGAGTCACCCCATAGACTGCTATGTGCATTAAAGTCCCCAAGGACCAGCTAAGGTTCTGGGAGTTCATTTATTAAACACTGAAATTCATGTTTTTGCAGTTGGTAGTGTGGTGGTATGTAGAGCGAGCAATTGGTGACAAGTTTGTTCAAAAGAACCGCTCGAACAGCCACTGCCTCGAGGGACATTTGGAGTGGTAAGTGTGTACATGCTATTCCTTGATTAACTACAACGGCTACGCCACCGGATGACGCCATGGCATCGTTCCGCTCCTTTCGGAAAATAATGTAACTACGTAGAAAGTTGGTGTGCTTGGATTTTAAGTGTTTCTTGTACACACAGCACTTTTGGTGAATGTTTGTGTAATAGTTCTTGGACGTCATCGAGATTTCTAAGGAGTCCTCTGACGTTCCATTGTATGATTTGTGTTTCCATATTGGAAGTGAAGTATAGTGCTGTGTGTACGAAAAGGAAGTAGCTGTTTTTCAAACGGAAAGTTGGAACTTAAGTAACAGAGCCGTCGGCGGGCGCTGTTATCGGCTTTTTTGTTTCCTTAGCGCGCTCCAAGGAGCTACGCCGCTCTTTCGGCACCACGGGTACCGTAGTTGTGTCCATTGCCTCGTGTGAGGTACTGGACGCCCGCGTACGCGAGCTGTTGGCTTGCTTTACCGACCTCGCCTGGCGAGGCGTGGTCGTGAGACCCGACGACCCTGGAGTCGCCGAGATCTCTGGCTGGGCAGGTGGAGCAGACTTAACTGCTGCCACCACGGGGGCAGCCGCCACGGCCGATGGCTCACCTTGCGTGGGCCGGGGCAGTGGCGGTGGCCGATGCGACGCTGCCCCCTGACGCGCCGCATCAGCATAGGTAGGACCATGAAAGGCCGAACACCTTCTTCGTGCTTCTTTGAATAAGATGTTTTCGCGTACCTTCAGTGATATAATATCTTTTTCCTTTTTCCAGCTTGGGCAACAACGTGAATACGCGGCGTGGTCGCCGTCGCAATTCACACAATGTGGGGTTTCATTACAGGTGTCCGAGGCATGGCCTTGGACACCACATTTCGCGCAGGTAGGTCGACCTCGGCAACTCAGAGCCGTGGCCAAATCTTTGGCATTGAAAACATCTGCGAGGGTTTGGAATGTACGGCCTGATATTTGTCTTTGTGTACCCAGTGTCTATGGTCTGTGGTAGTGCGCTTGTGGCAAAGGTTAGTATCAGGTGTTTAGTGGGAATTTCCTCGTTGTTTCTTCGGATGATGATTCGTTTTACATTTGTCACGTGCTGATCCTTCCAGCCTTCGAGGAGTTCGGTCTCTGTAAGTTCAAGAAGATCTGCGTCCGATACTACTCCACGGGCGGAGTTCATGGACCGATGGGGGGTTACTGTTATGGGAATGTCGCCGAAAGTTCGGAGGTTCTTTAGTTTGTCAAACTGGGTCTTGTCATGTAGTTCGAGTAGGAGGTCTCCACTAGCCATTTTCGTGACTTTATAGCCAGCACCTAAGGTGTCTGTAAGTGATTTGGATACTATGAAAGGGGACATGGTTCTAGCTGTTTTGTTACTGTTCTCACTGTGTACAACATGATAGTGGGGGAATACTTCTTTTGGTCGACTGAGAAATGTGAGTTCTTCGGTGCGTACGCGCTTTGAAGCGGTACGATCACTGATTAGAGGAAACGCTCTATGCATGTTATTGGAGTTCGTTTCAGCAGCGATGGCGGCCACCCACCACGGAGCCCAACACGGGGACGCTACAATATTCATGCTGCTGAAAACATGCAGACGCCAGCCGTACACCGCTACTATAACCGAATGCGCATAGACCAAGGTTGGCTAGTTGCACAGGTTTAACCCAGGCCGCCTACGAAAACTGGGAAGTAACAGAAAATAGTAGGAGACAGGACAGCGAGGAAAGTAGATAGGAAAGTGAAAGATCAGAGAGGGGGATAGGAAAAGGCGACCGCCGATTTCCCCTGGGTGGGTCAGCCCAGGGGTGCCGTCTACGTGAAGCCGGGGCCAAAGGGGTGTGTTGCCTCTTCCGGGGGGCCTCAAAGGTCCAAACGCCCGGCGTAGGCTCAACCCCCAGGATCCCCTTTTCCCCGCACACGGCAATGCCACGCACGGCTAGGCGTGGGAGGGGTGCAAACCCCCCGTTAGCTCGGGTCCGTGGTGTCGCTACACACCAAACGCCTGCTCGCGCAGACGCCCCTGCGGGGAATATTTCTCTTTCGCAGTTGCACAACTGTACCTACCAAATCAGTCCTAAAGGGACCCTAAATCGGCTTTTGAAAGTTAGTCAGCGTTTAGGTCACAGGATTATCAATTCATTCGCACCATAAATTAAGCGACGCACCTTGTATCAAGGCAGCTACGGGCAATAATATGTTACCCTCATTATCAGCACTGCCTTGTCTTCTTTAGTTGTCCAACGCGCGGGCGTCGCTGGCGATCGCAGGGCACTCGGCGGCGCGTTGTACAGGGCTGCTCTCGCAGACCCCTACGCAGTCAACACCGGCAGCGCGCCCGGCGCAAGGTCGCGCAGAGGAGACGAAACACGCGGACTGGTTGAGTTTGCCTCCACCAGGTGCCGCAATGCTACCAGCTGTTCTCATTTTATTATTGCGATAACAATTACCTACATAACTCTCGCACAGTACTTGCCGTCGGCGTCGCCGTCATGTCCAGTATATATATATATATATATATATATATATATATATATATATATATATATATATATATATATATATATATATATATATATATATATATTATAAAAACCACAAAGAAAAATAATTCAGAAGTACTTTCCGATGCGCGGTATCGAACGGGCGACCACTCGCTCGCTGTTGCGGCCGCGTTGGCGAAACTAGCACGCTGTTAAAACAGAAATAAGTAACAACTGTGACACTTGATAGTCCGCGCTCGTACTGTGTGTTTTCTTTTCGTGCGTCCTTTGCGCTTGAGCGACGCGCTGGAAATTTCGAGCTGCTTTCTGTCCTTCGCGGTACATTCCAATTTGTTGCTATCGCATTCATTGCTTCGCCGTTGCGGAGAAACTGCGACCTTTTTTTCTCCTGCACGCCGACAGTCTACAAACGCCTAGCATGCTGACCAACAAAAAGCATTTCAGAATGATCACCGATACGCGTAAACTCGGGCAATGTGATCGTTTCTTCAGGGGGAAGTTACCGCCGCAGACGCGCGCATCCTGGCGTTGATCGTATAGCTATAGCCCGAGGCTCGCTGCAGGGACTTCGCTCGCCAGATATCACACATGCCATACACCAGGTTTCTCAAAAACACTGCCCGCGGGCCGCATGCGGCCCGCGGACCTTTCGCTAGCCGCCCACCCGCATGTGACTGTCCTAGTCCTGTATTTTTTTAATAAGTTGTTCATGAGCCTTCCACCCGCATTTGACAGCTGTCGGCACCAGAAATAGATTTGACGGGTTTCTCTTCGAATGTTTTTTGACTCACGAGGTGATTCTTAGTGGCCCAGGGTTGCCGAAAGCCATCTTTCTCACCGCGAAAAGGGACTCTACCTGGTGACGGCGGTCGATTTCCAGATCGGCGTCCACATTTTAGTCATTGTGAAATTCGGTATTGATATGTTTCGCGAATCCTGAAGGCAAATCCCCATCAGAAATTAGATTAGGGAACGCCCTTCTTTGAAATGTATTGAAAAATACATACACCATGAATTGCCCTAGCTGCTCTGTGCGCAGCTAGGGCAATTCATGGTGTTCGCGAAAAGAAACCTCTAGATATACACTGTCGCGCAGCTCGATCACGTCAACACGTAGCACGTTTTAACACAGGCAGACGACGCTCCTTGTACACCGAAGTGTCAGTGGCATAGGCTGGACATATCCACTCAGATCAGTCGCAGGTGCTACTTATCATGGAACACTGCTAGGTTCAAAGGTATCGAGATGTCGAGAACTCGTTCGGCTGCACTGCTGCGATCTGTAGCGAATCGCATATGTTTAAAGTCTTGACACAGAGATCTTAAATCGGTCTGCAAGGGATCCTGAGGACTTCGTGTACCGGCTCAATGCGTTCATACAAAACCGTCAAAGCCGTTTCAGATAGGTTGGGCTCCGGCTGTCTCAATAAATGAAAGTTTTAGCACAGCTTTTTTTTTTGCGAGGTTTATGCACTTGCTATACGATAGCTAGACTCAACTTTCACTTCCAGTGTTGTTTTTTATCTTAGCATACTCTATCTTTACAGCTTAACCTAAAAAACGACTCTTTATTACAGATATACACTGCTGCCCTTTTGTTTTCTTACGTGTTGTCAAACTGAGCATAAATAATGCGTCGTTGTTCGATTCCTGCAGGCTTACACTTATGGTGGAAATGTCAACATTTAGCGCGGTAACTATGCAGCTAACGATGCTCAAACCAGTCAATGGCCGTGTACTTTGCCTTTTTAGCGCGGTCGTTTGGGTTAAGGCAGTGGTTTTCAAATGGGGCTCCCCAAAGCCGTTTTTGGGAGTTCGCGAAGCCCATTCTCCAAAGGAAAAAAAAGGCGTTTTTTGAAGGCACATTGCGTCCCGTGACGGCTGTACCCCATGGGGTAATTTTCACAGCATGGAACTTTTGCATTGCGGCTGAGCTGAATTATGTTTTCCCTTCTCCATCAGACGGCTCTAAAGCTTTTGTGACAGTTTTCTATGACATATGCAAGCGAGCATATTTTTTGGGGGGCTTGTACACTTGAAGAGAAAACATAACTAGAAACGGATTGAATGTGGCTGCAGACCGCACAACTTCATGTTCTGATCGAATTGGCGTGGTACTTTAGTTTGACCATGCATTCTTTGCCAGTGAAAAATAAAAAAAACACCCATTTCACGATGTAGTAGTTATTGTTTATTTATGACCCTCCTCCCCGTTTGTTTCAATGCAAGGTGTCTCTTATCACTCCCACCGGTCCACAAGGGGCCCCCGAAACACCCACGGGTGAGTAAAACTGGGCTAAGGCGTGATTTGTCGAGAGAAGAGGGAACGATTCCTAGCTGACTTGCAGAACTGATCGTTAATTCCAGGCCGCGTGTTGCGTTATAATTCTTGACTCGCGTATTCTCAGAAGCCTCGACTACCGATCGGAAGCGTTTTCTGACCATGCTGACAAAGTGTCGCAGGGCCCTTTTAAATGCAACCGTTCCTTGTGCGTCTTCGCGGGGGCGTCGGCAGTATTTTGTCTTGGGGTGCGCAAACCCCTGTTGCAACGCGGTGGGGGAGGGGGCGCTGGTGTGGCTTGGGTGGGGCGCATGTGGTGGTGTAGCTTGCGGGGAGGGGGGGTCAAGTGTCCCTTTACACACCCCTGCCGATGATGATGATATGTGGTGTTTAATGGCGCAAGGGCCAATTGATGGCCAAAGAGCGCCAGTTCATGAGACAAAGGATGTGAACAATGGTTGCGGTAAATAATAATAATATCTGGGGTTTAACGTCCCAAAACCACGATATGATTATGAGAGACGCCGTAGTGGAGGGCTCCGGAAATTTCGACCACCTGGTGCTCTTTAACGTGCACCTAAATCTAGGTGCACGGGCCTCAAACATTTTCGCCTCCATCGAAAATGCAGCCGCCGCAGCCGGGATTCGATCCCGCGACTTTCGGGTCAGCAGTCGAGCGCCATAACCACTAGACCACCGTGGCGGGGAACAATGGTTGCGGTAAGTAGCTCTATAGGGGCCTCAATATTCCTCGCGCTAAAGACGGGTAAAATATGTATATGTATATTAAAATCATGAGAGTGACGTGAAATATGTGTAGTGGAATGAATGACAAGCGGTCGCAAGAATAAAACTATGAAGATATGACATCAGCACCATTGCCTCGTGAATGCCCTTGAGTCCAAGGGCCGCGAGGCAAGTGCTATCTTTAACGTATTCACCGCAGCAGCGACCTCTGTTTAGAGGGCGTGCTACGGATCACCTTTATATATGACATGAAAACTCTGTACATCGTTTAAAAAAGCAGACAATGACTGATATGTAAAAAGTGGGTCCCTACCGATGAACATGAAGGATGAAGTGGAAATTGCTGTCGGTAGGGTAATGAAAAGTGCTTTCTGATAGCATCGAGTTCCTTGCACTGGATGAGGACGTGAAGGACAGTGAGTGGCTGACCACATCTATCACAAAAAGGTGGCTCGCCACCGGACAGAAGGTGTGTGTGTGTACTGTATGTGTGACCGATCCTAAGTCTGCAGAGTAACTTCTGTGTGGCGTGATTTCGATACTGGCGGCCAATTACCCAGATGCGGTTTGACAACGTGTAGCTTATTTCGTGTATGAATATCCCATGTGGTCTGCCAAAACGCTCTGAGCTTTCTTTTCAGGAAGTGTTTTAAGTCTAGTGGGGGAATAGCTAAGGATGTATTGTGACTGTTTTCGTGGGCGGATGCTGCTAGCTGGTCCGCTAACACGTTGCCTTGAATCTCGCTGTGCCCTGGCACCCAGCACAATACGACATGTTGTTCGAGTGCGTAGATCGTGCTTAAAAGAGAATACAGCGAGACAAAGATGGGGTTTTTGTGTCTTTTCAGAGTTTTTAAAGCTTCTACCACGCTTAGAGAATCTGTGTAAATAACTTCCTTTTGTAGTTTTAATTGCTGAATGTGTTTAACGGCCGCAAGTATCGCATAAGCTTCTGCCGGGAAGATACTTGATTCATGGTGTAGGATACCGGAATCCGTAAAGGATGGCCCAACGGCTGCGTAAGACACAGAAGTATTGGACTTTGAGGCGTCTGTAAAGAATTCTGCACAAGTGTATTTGTGTTGTAGTTCAAGGAAGTATGTACGGATATGTGCAATAGGCGCGTGTTTCGTTACTTCCATGAAAGAAAGATCGCAGTCTATAAGCTGCCACCGCCACGGCGGTAGTTGCGCAGCGGGAGCCAATAGACAGTGTTAGAAACGTGGTACACCCGTTTCCTCAGCTAAGCCCCTCACACGAAGTGAGTAGGGCTGTCGGACCGAGGGACGGTGGTCGAAAAGTGCAGAACTAGATAAATCATTAATTGTGGGGTGTAAGGGGTGTTCCGTGTCTGCGTTCACTTTAAGATGAGTATAGAAACGACATATAGGATCGCTGCAGGTGGAGCGACCACTCGTTCGATTCGACGTAGAGGCTTTCCACGGGCCTGGTGCGAAAAGCACCCGTAGAGAGACGAATGCCGGAGTGGTGGACAGGGTCAAGCATCTTCAAGATTTAAAACCGATCTGCACGTCGTCGACATATGTGCAATAAAACATATTCCGTGGAATACACAGACGTAGGGAATTCATTTTTATAATAAAAAGTCTGCAACTCAGGACACCACATTGCGGCACTCCAGTTTCCTGGACAAATATTCGGGACAAGACATTACCCACTCGAACACGGAACGTGCGATTGGACAAATAGCTTTCGATTATGGTCTACTCTTTCCTTGGACACTTAAGTGGGATAGGTCTCTTAATATTCCAAAGCGCCATGTGGTGTCGTAGGCCTTTTCCATATTCGAGGAACACCGAAAGGAAGAATTGCTTGTGGGCAAAAGCGTCGCGAATTTGTGGCTCGATATGGATAAGGTGGTCAGAGGTAGGTTTACCCTCTCGAAAACCGCACTGGTATGGGTCAAGTGATTTGTTTGCTTCGAGGAAATGTATAAGTCGGCAGTTTATCATCTTTTCAAAAAGTTTACACAGGCGGCTTGTTAGTGCAATGGGCCTGTAGCTCGCAACGGAGGATGGGTCCTTGCCCTGCTTTAGAATGGCAATAATAATGGCTTCTTTCCAGGCCGATGGGATCTCGCCGGAAAACCAAACAGCATTATACAGGGAAAGGAGGGTTTTTTGTGTTTCAGAAGGCAGGTGTTTCAACATTTCATATACAATACGGTCGGAGCCTGGGGCGGAATTATTGCAGCAATTAAGCGATGCTTGTAGCTCAGCTAGGCAGAAAGGTTCATTGTATGCTTCGTGTTTTGTGGATTTACGCTCTAGTTTCTCTTTTTCGATTCTTGTTTTGTATCGTTGGAAAGCGTCAGAACAGTGCGACGAACTCGACACCTGTCGAAGTGTGCGCCTAGGATGTTCGCCTGGTCTTTCAAGCTGTCGCCTTGTGTGTTTACTAGAGGAGGTGAATGTGCTTGTCGGCCTGCTACCCTACTAGCCATGTTCCAGACTTTAGCCTCCTGCGTATATGAGTTATTTCCCGATAAAACCCCTTTTGCAGCGCGGTGGGGGAGGGGGCGCTGGTGTGGCTTGGGCGGCGCGCATATGGTGGTGGAGCTTGCAGGGAGGGGGGGGGGGGGTTAAGTGTCCCTTTCCACACCCCTGCCGAAGCCCATGCGTCTTCGTGCAGCCCAGCAATGACTACATAGTTGGTAAGTATCTGAGAATCACGTTGACTACTGGTGACACCGAGTGGATACTTACCCCGTGGCCCGAATAATATCATCTAACCATATTTTAACAGTGAAGCTCATTAAGCTGGCTGTAAAAACTTCGGAGTGCACAAGTGCGTACAAGAAACTATCATCAGCATGAACCGGTATGTGCCACAGAAATTGGTCACAGCCGACTACTCACGGCTGGCCCACTGAAAATGAAGAAGGCAACAGACGGGCGACAAACACGAGTTAACATTTCTAGACATACGTAACTAGTAATTGAGAAAAGCCTTAAGAAGCCGTCGGAAATAACCCAGTGATAGGCGCCGTGGCCGCACGTTTCGTCTTCGCTGAAGCATCTGTACAGAGTGCTTCAGCGGTACGTACAACGAAAAAATTCGAGGGAATGGGAAAGGCAATGGAGACTACGAGAAGACCCCGAAGCGATGGAAGCCTACGCGAAGGACGACGTGCCCGTAGATGAATCGGAGGTGCGAACGGTCGGTTTCAGAGCGAGTTTCTGTCTCTGGAATTCGGACATCCGTGACGTGTCTGTGACTGTCTGTGATTTAACTCGAACTTCTCTGCGCTGAGAGGGAATTTAGCAAGAACCTAGCATCACCTAGCTAAAGCCTGGCAACAACCTAGAAGCAACCTGATTAGACTTCTGAATCGTACAGCATCGCTATTTAAACCCTTGCGCGAATTAGTGTAGCACAAGGTTTGCTTTGCCATTGTGTAAGCTTTGCCATGTTTTAGTGTAAACTTTGTGTAAGCATTGTGAAAGATTTGCCATTTTTTCCTTGGAAACGCCGTTTTCTCTGACCGTTTGCGTTAGCTTTATTTTATTAAGGCGAAAACCTTAGATCCTTCACCAAAGGCGAAAATTGACTTCGGCGGCGCCAACACGAGTGATGCAAAAAATCATCGCGCGATGACGTCACCTGGTGACGTCAGCACGACGACAGAGATCACCAACAATCGTGACGCCATCACGATGTCACATTACGTGGCGTGATATGACGAAGTCATCCCGTGACATCTTGCTTGGCCAAAAGTAGACCGATCACGGAGGCAGTACAAAGCAAAGTGAGGTGCAGAAAGCTCTCACTGCCTCCAGGTTCGGAGGCAGTATAACTCCAGGTTAGGTGCAGACACTTTTCGGAGGTGGGGGGGGGGGAGGATCAATAGATCGATTGAGGAGAAAAAGAAGATGGCTTTCGCCTTCGAGTCGTCTTATGCGGATGCATAAGACGCCTGCGAGTTTTGCACATTCTAAGCCATCAGTTCAATGAGCTACTTGACGCTATGCATGCTTCACATTTCAATAATACACTGGGGTCTCCTTGCAGTGATATAGTCAGTGTAAATGAGTTAGTGTGGTGCATTCTCAGAGGCAGAGTGTTAGTCGTCTCTTTGGTTTTCTCTGGAGGGGGAAGACGAAGTGATTCCTTTGTGGAACGCTGGCTTCAGTCTCTGCGACTTTTCCGGTTTTTATTTTGTGTTTGCACAAGACACCACTCTTGTGACTGCGAAAGTGGACGTGGAATCACATGGGCCTCCATCCTTACCTTCCGCGTCGTCTGTGGCTGCTCCAAGAAAGCGCTCCGGTCACCCGAGCGACGCGGACAGTGAGGACACGCTGATATACTCCACAGCCAGCGACGAGAGCTCGGATGAAAGCGACTTCGTGCCCGTGACAAGGCGTAAAGCGAAGAGAAGGCTACTTACGACATCTCCTACCATGAATACGCAAGAGTCACCGGTTCACACTATTTTGTTTGTTCCGCTGAGTGCTGCTGAAAGCATGAACCGGCTTAATTGTCAAGCCACATCTATGACTCTTGAGCCGCTCGTTCCGGGACAAATGAAAAATGTGAGAATCAGTGGTCGCAAGAATGTTCTGGCGACAGACGTTGCGCAACGTACTGCTCTGGAGGTATTGAGCAAGGTCAATATGCTGGGGAACATCAACGTACGTTCTTGCATACCAGACGGCAAGGACTGTACGGCAGGTGGTATTTACGATGTCGACACTTCTATCAGCGAAAGTGACTTTCCGATTCTCATCAAGCCGGTGACGGAAGGTTTTATCATCTTGCAAGCCCGTCGTCTTGGGAATTCGCGATGCGTAAAACTTGTTTTCAAGGGTGACAGTCTTCCATCCCAAGTCAGAGTTGGCCATTTTCGACACGCAGTACGGCCGTTCGTACCAAGACCTCTTCAGTGTCGGAACTGCTCTAAGATGGGACACGTCAGCGCCGTTTGCATAAATTATGCTGTGCGCTCGCGATGCTCAGAGTCGCACAGCACAAAAGCCTGCGATGCAAACATCGCAAGTGCAGCACTTGTCACGGCGCTCACGATGCGTCTTCAAAGGCGTGCCCAAACATGAAGAAAGAGATGCAAGTGCTGAGGCAGATGGTCAGGGACGGCTTCACCAACAGGGAGGCTGCTGCTAAGGTGCGACGTCGGTGGTCTCGTCGTAGGAGAACTTCTAGAAAACCTGCTACCGAGGCCAGAGATGCACGGGCTCCACGGACCGCGCACCCACCACAACAAGCGCCAATAAGTGCCTGCAATAAGCACCCTAAGAACGACACAAGAATAATCGGCCCACCTGACGCGTGGCCAGCGCTGCCGTCGATAAATCCGCCAGCTGAGCCGCAGCATCGTTCGTTGAAGGTTACTTCGGAACGAGTAGGTGGCGACAGTCAAGATAATGAAGTCATAGCCATGGTAAAAACCCTAATGAACACCATTCGAGTACTCCTAAATAATATTTTAACTCAGGCTGCTCGTAGTGCACTTCAAATATTGGGTGCTCTAAACCCGGTGCTGTCAAGTGTGGAGAAGCATCATGGCTCCTCCTCTGCAGCCCTTCAGTAAAGAAGTGAAAGAGGCGTCAATTTCCCAGTGGAATGCCCGAGGCCTTAAACCCCGCATTTCTGATATTCGGCCATTTGTGTTTAAAAATCAGTTTCCGATTATCGTCATTTGTGAGCCACGCCTTCACAGTGCGATACGATTGTCTAAATACGAAGCTTTCAAATGTGCTACCTGCAACGACAGTAGTAAAGTCATCGTTTTTATCAGGTGCGAACACACCTATATCGAGAATTCAGTACCACCTGATGACAGCAACCAATACGTGTGCCTGACTGTTAAACGCAATAACCTGACTTTCGCACTAGTAGGTGTATATATTTCACCCCCAGGCCGCTTTGACAGTACAAGATTAAGCGCTATTATATCGGCAACACCTGGACCGTGGATTATTACCGGCGATTTCAACGCTCATCACCCATTGTGGGGAAGCCTGAAGACAGATCGTCGGGGACGACCTGTATCCTCCTTCGCGTATGACCTTGAGCTATACTGTTTAAACGAAGGTAGTCCTACGTTTTTACAGGGTCTGACACGTAGCAGCTGTCTCGACTTAACTTTTGTGTCACGTAGGCTAAGTGCCAAGGTACAGTAATTTGCGGACAATGAAACCCATGGAAGTGACCACATCCCCACCTATATTAAGATCAACAGCCTAAACAAGTCGCAGATCACCGTCCCTTCACGTATCGATTGGTCAAAATACAGGTCATCCACAGAGAAGTGGTGTGAGGAAAATCAAGAAGGTTCTCTTGAAAACTTCTCTTGAAAGCGGCTACTCAAGACGCTTCATATAATTTCACACCTTCACCGCAGTTTTGCGAATACCAAGTAGAATTGGAGCGGCTCCGAGCAATCCGTCGTCGTGCCGAACGACGATATAGCCGCACAAAATCCATCTGTGACTTGAGGGAGGCGAGGCGTCTGCAAAAGAAGATTCAGCGTCGAATCAACGCACTCCAGTCGCTCAGATGGAAGTCATTACGCGAGTCGCTTGATACCCACAAACCCCTATCACAAATATGGAGAATAGTCCGCGGCTTACGTACATTGCCACAACAGCATCGCCCTTTCAAATGCCTCGCTCTCCACCAAAGTCGACGCGAACTTGACGTGGCAGAAGACTTCTGCGCCAGAGTTGCTAGTAAGGGGTCGGGTTCACCCCGAGTAACTTAGGAAACGCACCGATGTCCAGAGATTCCCGGATGGACAACCTCTTCTCTGCGGAGGAGCTTCAGGCATCTTTGGCAGCATGCGAGCGTTCGTCATCACCAGGACCTGATGGTGTCACCTACATGGCCCTTTGTAACCTCGGTCAAGCAGCTCGGCGTGCCCTCCTAGCTGTATACAACGACTCGAGGTGCAACGGATTGGTTCCTCCTTCGTGGAACTCCAGCCGCCTTCTTCCCCTACTCAAACCAGGTAAATCTCTTGACTTGGCCTCCTATCGCCCCATTGCGCTTGCCAACTGTTTTGGAAAGGTGATGGAGAGGATGATACTGACTCGCATAGAGTGGTTCCTCGAGCATAACGAGATACACCTTGATGCTATGACCGGCTTTAGGCGTGAACGGTCTTCTATAGATAATGTTATTGACCTTGTCACGTCTGTACAGCAACAAAAAAGCCTAAAGAGATTATCTGCAGCAATGTTCTTGGACGTGAAAGGCGCACATGACAATGTATTGCATGAAGCCATCCTGGACGCCTTGGGTAACATTGGATTGGGGGGCCGCGTCTATCACTGGATTTACAGCTATTTGAAGGGCGGAACCTTCTTTGTTCAGACAGAAGATGGTACAACAACGCAACATTGTACTTGTGGCGGCGTACCTCAAGGTGGAGTCCTGAGCCCCATACTCTTTACCCTTGCGCTCATCGGTCTTGTTGACGTTCTTCCGCGGTCTGTGCATCTGTCAATATACGCAGACGACATCTGCATCTGGGCGTCAGGGGTCACGCACCTACACGTACGAGCCAGGCTTCAACGAGCGGCTACACTGATGGCAAACTACCTCCAAGGACGGGGACTGGAACTGTCGTCTGAGAAATGCTCACTGGTTTGCATTTACGCGCAAGGTAATGACCCTATACGTCATCAAAATCAATGGGCGCACTATCAGCTATGTGAAGACCCACCGTTACCTTGGTGTAACCATAGATCGCGACTTGTCCTGGAGCCCGCAGATCGCCTACATGAAAAAGAAACTCGCCATGATCACACACGTCCTAAGCTTTCTTGCGGGAAAATCGTGGGGTCCATCTGTACGAGCGATGCTTCAACTGTATACTGCACTTTTCCTCGGCTTCATGCGCTACAGTTTACCTGTACTGGGCAGGACCCGAAGAACAAACGTATGCGTACTCCAGTCGATTCAAGCACAAGCACTGAGGATATGCCTTGGGCTTCCGAGATTCGCGTCCTCAGCAGCGACTGTCGTCATCGCTCGTGATCACCCCATCACAACATACATTCGCGTCGATGCTTCGGAATGTACATAAGACATGCCGCACGGATTCCATCACACCACCTCGCCTCACTTCCAGCTGCTAGGCCACACTCTGCGTTCAACGGTATTATTGCTTCGCATCGCGCAGTGATTCCTAAGAACTTCACGCACGCAGCAAGACCGCCATTGCCGTTGTGGTGTCTACATCCACTGGAAGCCCTGCTAACCATTCCCGGAATGCAAAAGAAAAAACAGTCGTCATATCTGGCCCTACAACAAGCCACTCTATTGTTCCTGCATGAAAAGCACAGTGGACGCCTTCACATTTACACTGACGGTTCAGTTTTTGCTACAAGCTCAGCAGGGGCAGTGGTCATACCCGAGAAATCCGTCACCATAAAGTTCAAGACGTCGCAATTGACATCATCGACGGCTGCAGAACTCACCGCCATCCGTGGTGCTCTAGAGTTCATAGTTGAAGAACCGCCACAGGCCTGGTCAGTCTTCTCCGACTCCAAAGCAGCCCTTCACTGCATTATGTCACCATATCGTCATGGACCAAATGAACAGTTAGTCGCTGACATAAGACTGCTTCATCACCGCGCCATTGAGAAGCAGCACAGTATAACCTATCAGTGGATACCGGGCCATTGCGGTATCTACGGAAATGACCGTGCTGATGAAGCCGCCCGGTCTGCCCCTGATGCTCTCCATTGTGCAGCTATACCGCTGTCAAGAACGGACGCCGCAACAAGGCTTCGTTCACTTGCACGGGAACTGACACTGGTACAGTGGAACTCGACGGAATTTACCAACGCCCGTCTTCACAACTTGGACCCGAATCTACACCTCCGTCTTCCGTCGGGAATAACTAGAGCTGAGGAGACGGTCCTGTGCCGCCTGTGGCTCGGGGTGGCCTTCACGAAGGCCTGCTCATATCGAATTGGAATGACCAGGAGCCCCACATGTGATAACTGTAGCTGCGAGGAGACAATCGCCCATCTTCTCTGTGAATGTCCTCGCTTCAGTGCACCAAGGGAAGAACTGTCCAAAGTGTTTGATAGACTTGACAATCGTCCACTGCCGGAGGAAAAGATCTTAGGACACTGGCCGAAACCGTCCTCGGCACGGAAAGCTTTGAAAGCGTTGTTGCGCTTTTTGCGCACAACCAGTCTCATAGACAGTGGTTAAGCAGTGTCGTCTATCGAACTTTGTTTTTTTTCTTCGTCTTTTTCTTTTTGTAACATCTCTTTTCTATTACCTTTTACTCCCCCTTCCCCTTTCCCCAGCACAGGGTAGCCAGCCGGTCTTAGAACTGGATAACATCCCTGTCTTTCCATTTTTCTCCTCCTCCTCCTCCTTGGTTTTCTCTCTCAGGTATGCAAGTGGAGAGATGCTGTAAAAAATACGTTTTAAAATGGTGCAATTACTGCACTTTCTGTAAATATTTCATTTCAGCAGTGGCCCCGGATGTACTCCGTTTCACTCTATAGAAGTTCTCTCCATAGTTGGAATCAGTGTATGAAAAAGTAAGCTAGCGAGTGCGGCCACCGAGTATAAACAGCGGTGCTTCGTCTGCCGCAAGCACATATTGAGGGTTGAAAAGGATACAGCTTTTGAAAGGGATACAGGTCATGGACAAGTGCGTTTTTTACCGATCACATAAAAATGAAAGGACATCATGCCGCTGAATACGAATGAGCTGAATACAGAGATACGCAGATGATCCGAAACGCCATTGCAATGCTGGGAATAGCTGGCAGATACGGCACGTCAGACTCCACTCATACGTACATGTTGGGATAGTGGAAGTTAGGTTATTTTTTTATTTCTGATTTATAATGGACAGAAAGGTATTCGTCCAAGTGAAACTGCAACTAACCTTTACATTGTGTTATGCCGTTGCGCAGCTTTAGAGAAGTATCAGAGGACGCTCACTGTTAACCAGTGTGCGCATGCAGCGGTCCGAACATAGAAATGAGTACACTTCGAAAGGCCGGTTTTGCTGGCGAATGCACGTCCTCGTCTACAACATACTGAAATCACTAAAAGAAGCGGCAACTGTTTTGTTGGTGATAGGTAAGTGAAACGACTCTGACGGTAAATACCATAAGCGTATCGAGAAAATTTTCGGGGTGGGGGCGGGATGCTAATGTTCGTGCGTCTGTTTGTATGTGTCCGCGTACACATAAAAAACTGAAAATGTTCGGTGAGTTCGGGTGGGGAGGCACTGAACCCCCCTCCCCTCTCCATATTTCCTGGCTACGGCCAGGGGATGGCCACAGTAAAATATGAAAGACGACCAAAAATCCTGCGGGAGTAGCAGAGAGGGCGGGGGAGGGGCGGGGCGTTCCATTCTCTATTCAAAGACAAATGGTCATTCAAGGACTTATTATGCATTTTAATATCACTAACACAGAACCGGGTTTAAATAACTCATATAGGTATCCAAAAGCCCAATGAACGAAAGACACCACGAAAGTGTATGATAGAAACAAAAATTCTGTGCATGATAGTGTGCGAGCTCGCCACTCCAGTGGAAAGTTTAGATAGTAACTGCTAGGAACAAGGAAATTTCGACATACTCATAGCACGCAGCGTGAAACGGTCTGGGTGGTTAATAACGATAATAATGACCGTCCTCCCAGATGGCCTTCCAGGATATATCCCGCTACGCACTGTTGCCATTATTGAAAACCACGCAAGAATATGTTTCTCCTAACATTTCGCGAAAAAGCCAGAATATTTGTTTCACTACTTGTGTTGCTCAGTGTAATCGTGAAGTGTCAATTGCACTGATTGTTTTTTGGGCTGAAGGTCATGATGCTGAAACCTACTTAACCATGTTTATGCGAAGGGACAGTTGTGCCTGAAGATAATTTTGAAAAATGCTAACTTGTTTTACTGGCCACGGGGACTACATTTGTAGAAAAAAGAAAGATAAGTATTGTGGTGAGCTATAGCACAACTAGTAGAGTTATATTTTTATTAAGTGCATTGTTAAGATACATAACTGGAACTTCAATACGACATTTAAACATGCAATAATAGTTTAAGCAGTATTTTGAGACATCACATGCAGCGTAGTGAATGTGCTACACTTAGCATTATTGCGTCAGTTTGCACAATATATCATGCATGTCATTTTTGAATTGCCGAAGGTACCGCCATGCGCCTATGACTCACAGATCTGCTCAAACGCTAAATCAGAAGGTTGCATGTAGGATACAGGTGTTTAGAGTGGGGGTGTGCAGGTTTTGCGTCTCTGAAAATAGGCCTGCTTTATGGAAATGAAAGCTGTGAAGCCTGTTCTGCTGGATGCAGCTGGAATCGTGGTGTCTGCGTTGGCGAACTGATCACGTGCACAGAAAACTGGTGTCCGCACACAGTGTTTCCAGAGACGTGCAGTGAGGATACACCAGATGAAAGACCTGGATCTCTACGACTGCGCCGTGTTCGGTGTGTTGACAGTAGTGGGATACCTGGTCGGCCTGTACTTTTCTTTTACAAGACACCGACGACAGGTGAGCAATAAAATATGTGACACGCATTTCAATGCGCTTACAGCTACTTATTTGCGAGCATGTTTTTTTTTTTTTTTTTGCTAACGTGCATTGCGACTGGTGACTACAAAGCAAGGCTGGCTCTAACTAAGCAATCCCGTTGAAATGTGCATGTAGACGAAACCTAAAATCGAAACCGCCGAACAGTCGAATCTACAATTACCTCGAAATTGTAGGCATTCTTGGAGCGTCACAAGAAAGCTTGCAGTTCCGCTGGACCATTTTCTGTCGCAAAAGTAATCACCTAGGAAGCTGTATACGAGAATTTATGCGTAGAAAAAGAAAAAAGATTACCAATGTGGCATAATTAATTATTTCCTCTTTGTTAGCATTCTTATCTTTATTCTTAGAAATTGCAGAGCGTACTATACTAACTTTTGTTAAAATAATGAACAATGGTTCAATAGGGAATGTCGCTAGAGCGAACGTTTTGACAAGTGGGTTGGTCTTCGTCAAGGCACTCTCGCAGTCAAGGCAGCCTCGCAAGCTTGAAAAAGACAAGTCCACATGTCGAAACGTTGGCATCAGCGAAAATCTCTGTTGAAAGGCTTTTTCATCACTAAAAGCGCCCATTTTTTGTGTACTTTTGTCTTCTTCGGACCTGTATTCTATAGGAAACTAGTACGTTGTATGCTCTCAAATTTAACGATGACGGGAGGCCACTAAAGAAAGTAAGACCGAAGAAAACATCGAGAGCATATACAGTAGGCTCGTGCGTTTGATTGAGGACAAACGATCTATCTTGCAAAGCTGGAAAACGCAAAGACTGAACCGAAGGCTTAGGAAAAAAAAATTCACCGCCCTATCCACGAAGTGAATGATGTTAGAGGAGCTTGCTCGGAGGTGATCGGGTAACCCGCGAATGCTCGCACACATTCCTCTACCATCATATATAGAAGTGACAACGTTGTTATATATGCATTACATACACAATGTTTATTAATGTACGGTTGGATCGCACTTCGGGGTTCTCTTGGCGTCGCTTCCGATCTGCTTCTGCTTTGCGACCTCTCACCGCGGGGTCCGCTCGACGGCGCGCGTCGCTGGCCCGCACCTCCGGGTTTGCTGGACGGCGAGCCCTGTTCGCTTCGGCTTGCCGGGCTCTCACCGCAGGGTCTTGGTGTCGAGCCCAAGCTGCTTCTGCTCTGCGACCTCTCACCGCAGGGTCCGCTTGACGGCGCGCTTCGCTGGCTCACACCTCCGGGTCTGCTTGACGGCGCGCCCTCTTCGCTTCGGCCTCCCGGGCTCTCACCGCAGGGTCTTGGCGTCGAGCCCGTCGCGCTGCTGCCTTGGCTGGGGTGTTCATGCTGCGGAGATGTATTCAAGCAGAGATGTATCCTAGAGCAGTCACCTAACTAGCGCTTGCGCCACTTGCGCCGAGCGTGGTGTGCGCCGTCTTGAGCGGATGGATGGATGGATGCTATGAGCGTCCCCTTTATAACGGGCGGTGACAAGTGTGCCACCAGGCTCGAAAAAAAAAAATAAAAAACAACCTTTACTCTTTTTTTTCTTAGCGTTGGCCTAGTGTCTTTACTTCAATTAATACTATTTTACTCCAGAAAAAAAAAACTTAAGTTTTCAGCTCCGTTCTGTGCCCTTTACGGCAGAATGTCCTTATTTTATTTTCCCAATATTTATTTTTGTCCTTTCTCTCTAGTTTTCTGCCACCAATACTCTAACCGTCTCTTACTTATTTCGATCGAGCCCGTCGCGCTGCTGCCTTGGCTGGGGTGTTCATGCTGCGGAGAGCGGTGGCTGGTGGTGGCGCGCCATATCACCGGAGAGAGCGCAGCTGCGCCGAGCGTGGTGTGTGCCGCCTTGAGCAGTGGCGCTATCTAGTGAGCATTCTTGAAACCACCGGAGAGAGCGCAGCCGCGCTCCTGGCGGGACCAATGAGAAGTAGTGAGCCGACGGTCACGCCGGTGTGGACAAGGCGCGAGCATAAGAAGCTTGGCAAGCAAGCTCCTAAAAGATAGCGTTGCTGAGCAGACAGATCGAGGAGCACTCGAGAACACTCGCGAACCAACAGTGGGACGAAGCCTGCAATTTGGCAGAGAGCAGAATCAAACACTGGGACAGATGGAACCTCTTCAATTACCAATAGAACGAGAGCGAATCTAAGTCGAACAAGCGAACGGCATTGTAAAACTAGTACATCCGGTCGGCCAATACAAGACTACAAGCTAGAGCATCAATGCTATTGAACACATCTCCAACAAAACGGACCAAGTCCTCAGGTTTCTAAGAAGAATCACCAGCAGACGCAGGGGCCTTGGTGAGGACAGCGCTCTAAGGCTACTATACGCCTTCACTCTCTGTCACTTCACCTACGTGGCAGGTCTACTCAAACGGTCGCAGGGCGATCTGAACAATCTCAACACTATTATCAGAAAGTTTGTCAAGGCTACCCAAAAGCACCTTGAACGAGACATTTATCAGCCTAGGCGTACAAAATACGACGGTAGAGATGGCGGCGCCGTAAGAGATGGCGCAACAGGAAAGACTTACGAAAACGCGAGCTGGTAGGCTTATTCACAGTGATCGGGACAGACCCCAATAAATTGAGGAACGCGAAGGAGGCCGAGGTAGAGTTGAGCACAGAACTTAGACACAATCACAACCACCCCCATCCCGAAAAACATGCACCCGGAACACAATGTCAGCAGGAGAAAAGCCAGAGCGAAAACTTTATTGCGAGAAATGGAACAGATAGGACAACAGGCGGCCCTCGTAAACGCCGCCTGGGTTAAAGGCAAAGAGTCCTACACGGCCGTCGGGGTCGACAGCCGAGGCGAGGTACGAAACGCCGTCACCATCTTCACTGCAATGGCAAGCCGCCATTGCTTTAGCTATCAGGAACCGAAAATGATTTTACATATATAGTGACTCAAGAGCAGCGATTAAGAGTTTTGACAAAGGCTATACTTCTGGGACTGCGGTTAAACTTATCGACAAGGTCGAAACTATCGAAACTGAAATCCGATGGTTTCCTGTACATATGGGACTCGGGTCAACCTCGACGGGGGGACGAATGACCTGGCACGAGGACTCGCTTGCCGCACCGGACAGAACCGGACCGACGCCCACTACCATTCCGAGATCATAAAGAACATTTACTAACTTACAACGAGATCACTAAATACTACTACTTGGGACGTAGACAACTTCCACTGCTACACGTTAAGTTGATCAGGGCTCAGGCAGTCACGCTACGTTTACTTCAAACAGGGACACACCCCACTCCGCCTTCTGTATATAAAATTCGCCCCGAAAGTGATATTAGAAAAGAATGGAACGCGTGCGATGGCATCACTGAAATCAGGCACATACTAGCGGGCTGTCCCGCGACTCTCTCCGACCCGGAAGAAAAATGGCTTTACTGGAACAAGTAGGTATCAGCCTATTCATATCAAAATGGCAAGTTGAGCTCGTTGGTGTTTGTTTATTTTTGAAGAAAAACAGCGCACAAGACGACGCAGGCAAAAAAGTTGTTTGTCTTCAAAAACTAACTCTTCATATCATGATCAACTACGGGCTGTCGGAGGGTCCACGATGGCACGATAAGGCTAGGCCTGATGGTGCCGACGTGGACGCGGCCCGCCTCGGTCTGAAAAGACCGGGCTTCAGGACGTTTGCAAATAAAGCTTTGTGAATTAATGAATGTTACTCTCAGAACGTTATTTGATATGTTATATTGAAACCGGCGTGCTCCATGTTTCGCCTTATTGCCAGCCAACGAGTAGAAAGTACCGTATTCGTGCCCCAAAATATACTTTCATCATATAAATGAACACGAAGACAAACAATGTTGGATTAGAGAGGTAGTTTGTGGTACTGTCGCATGATCTATTTATTTATATATTTATTTCAAATGCCTTACATGTATCACAGGGGCATTGTGTGTCAGGTACAAATGTAAGAACAAAGTAGGTTAGTATAAAAACAATGACACGTACAGAAATGCAAACACAAAGTAGTATAACATCAAGAAGAATGGCAAGTACAGCACAATAGGTTTAAGTACAAAGCTAGGCATATCACACATTCTATTACAAGACATTATGATTCAGCAAGTGTGAAACAAAGAAAGGGTTGTGCACAGCATATTGCACATGTGGAATGCACATGCAGTACGCAAAGTGCGCAGATTGCCGGAATTACCTAGGATAAAGGCACATATAACAAAGAAACCTTAAAGAACAGAATCAAGTTGATGATTCACGCAATTCTTCACTTTCAGAAAGCATCGAGAGGTGCCAATGGAAGAAACGCTGAAATCGAAGCGTTTCTGGGTGGTCAAACACTTCCTGCCACCGCCTTGGCCATATCCGTGGTGGCGTCAGTAGCGAATGGCGCGAATGTGGTGAGTTTTGTAGGCCACTTCTACGCACACGGATTTCACACCGCATGGGTTGTGGCTGGCACCTTAGTTGCATCGACACTGACCGTGACAGCAGTAGTGCCTCTGCTCTACGGGCTACGGGTTGCCTCGATTTTTCAGGTAAGCGGCAATATATAATCATATATAACTTCAGGGGTTTTGCGTGCCGAACTCACAATGTGATTGTCAGGCACGCCGTTGCCTTAGGCGCCAGAAGTTTCGACCACTTGGGGTTCTTTAACGTGCAATAACATCGTATAGTAGACAGTCAATTAACATTTCATCTCACTTGAAATGCGACCGCCGTGCCCATGATCGAACCCGCCTTTTTCGGGTCAGCAGCCGAGCACCGTTACCACTGAGGCACTGCGAGTATTCCACGTCAGTTTAAAACGCGGGTATTAAACAGATTTTTTTTCTGCCCACAAATGCGCCACTTTTCTTTTGCATGGTGCCATAGCATCGCTTTATAGCGCAGCAAGATCATGAAGAGAATATCAGATTACAAAATAATTCAATCAAGAAAACATATATGTACCTATATTTGCGTTCGCTTGTTAATTTGAAGTTTTGAATATATCGACCAAATACTGCAGCTCCGATAAAATTTACGAAAACCGCTTGTGTTGCTTATTCTAGACCTACCATCATTACTATGTTCTCAGGTAGCGTGTTTATAAAAGTTTTGTTTTTGAAGTAAGATGCTTCCTCTCAAACAATATTTCTTTCAATGATGTTAGTTTTTGTATTCGAAATCATCTTGTGTGTACGGTGTCAGATCCATCCGGCTATATCTCCTGATTTTTAGTGTCGTGGTTTTTCTCGCAGTCCTGCGCATACAAAATCTTCAAAATTATATGCTGATTTAGCTCCACTTAGGAATAGGACCATTCGCTATATAATTCAGTGTCACCTATACTTGGAAAATCTCGTTTTGTACCTCATGTCCGTGCTTTACGTGCAATTCTTGGGTCATTTTTGAGGCATTTTCACGCATTCATTTTTGTAACAGAAACAGTGCTGATACTGTTATCTAAAATGTGCTTCCATTGTTTTTTTGTATAGTACCTCCGTCTGCGTTTTGACAACAAGGTCGGGATCACAGCGTGCCTTGTCTACTTTGTCCTGAGCGTAAGTTGCGCAAATAAAGCTAGCGAAATTTCCTTTCGTGAAATGTTGTTCGCCTCCATTTCTCGAAACAGCAAAGGGAAAACAAGATTCAGCTTGAGGCCAAAAAGAGACGCACAGTGTTGTGTTTATTCGAGTGTCAATTGTGCTTTTTTGTGTTGGTTCAAAGCGAAAAGAAAGCTAACATAAATGCTGATTTCATGAGCACATAATGTTTGTTCAGTGTCATTTGTTCCTCAGTTGCGTAAGCATTCTGTCTTCGTGTTCTTAGAGCGAGCTTTGATGAGAATAGCTGCCTTATTGATTCGCCTTTCTTGGTGTTTTCATATTTTTGTGTTTGGCCGCGGCATGTGTTAATCAATGGAACCAAGTGTTCATCATAGACTCCTAGGTATAGCTGGTGTGTAACTGGCAACTTAGCACATGTCAATGCACCACGATGGCAATTGCAAGAAATGCCGGGGAACCAAGTGATATTGCGCAGCACCGGTAAGACTCGTATTGCGGTGTCCACCTTGTTTCTCGCTGAGAAGTAGCAACGCCTTTGTTAGCATTAAACTTTTTTGATAGCTTTCAATAGAAATGTGTTAATGTCTTCTAGGCTTTGAGGCTTTCATAGAAAGTCACTTATGCGAAAGTATGAAGTCATTTGTATAGTACAAGGTATCTTATCTTATCTTTCATGACACACGCGGCGTATTTTAACAAGCTGCATCACTGAATCTTACATCAAATAATGCAACAAAGAAAGGGCGGCTAAAACAAACATTTAAACGTCACATCTACATCACTGCAAGATTAAGTTCTTTAAATATTTTGGGGGGCCCAAGAACATGTCTTGCATGTCTGAAATGCTGCTTCACTTTGCCTCGTAACGAATTTCTTCACGAGTAAGGTTAGCTTTAGCAAATTGCGTGCAATGTGATACAAAGGCTAAATTACAAGATAGAAGCCTAATCCTTTCGTGTCATAATCTATTTGCAGCAAACGCTTGGTGCAGTGAGCATATACAGCGCTGCTCTTGGGATTTCGACAAGTAAGATTCAGTGCAGTTTCCCACTTCCTTCTGCGAGAGCGCTGCCTTGGAAGAGATCTTCAAGATTTTATTTAGTCTAAAGTTTTCCCATAGGCGGAAAGTTTTATTTTATAACACAGGCCGGATTTAGCACGTGTTTGAATGGACAAGTAAACTTATGTTGTCTGGAATGAAAATCCTGCAGTTAATTAAATTGATCCTTTATTTTCATGTACTGTAAATGAAGCATGGCGGACATGAAAGCTTCAGTAAAGCAGTTTCACCCACTAAAACCATCCTGAAATATGTGCAGTACAGTGATGCTTAAACCTATCGCAAGTAAATAAACCATAATTATTAAAAAGATGAATATAAAACCATGCAACAGTTATGGCCAAGCATAATAACATAGCAACAGTGAAAACAAACAAAAGAATAAAAAGACGCGCATAAGGTTGAAATATAAAGTAATTGAATTATTGGTCAGAAGACGGGAAACTCTGCGATTTTTTAGTCTCAAAGGCAGCTATAGGCCTCAAAATGGGCAACCCTAGTCCACTAAAAGCAACGATGCTCGTATTTTTATTAAGGACAGTCTTTTATCCATAATGTTCAGCAATTCGGCAGCGCAAATATGCCCAGACAAAGAAAAGGCATGGAACGATGGGATACGGTGCTCACTAGAGGCGGAGGAGAAGACAGAGAAAGACGGAAGGACAGGGAGGTTAGCCAATTCTAGAGGTAACTTACGGATGTATCTATCACGATACAATGCCAGCTAATACAATTGATTGTTCTCCCCATAGTTTTAGAGAGGAGGACTATGACGCATAATAACAAAAAACGAATATCACTTATATTACAGCCAGTACATATTGATATAGGATGACAGAAAATTGAGCTAGTTGTTCAACATGCATGACAAACGGAGATAAAAGAAGGTAGTTTATGTGTACGCTACACTGCACAAAAAAACACTATTTAACATAAAATGTTGTCTTTGAAGCTCGCATATGTTCATTGTGCATTACGCAACGTCTATAAACAGAATTCACTATTGGAACTGAAACTCATTAAAAAACATGTTTGCGTTTTATGAGTGTAATGAGCTGTGTTTTTTTGTTATTTGTACCAAACATATGTTCTCTTTGCTACATTTTTCAGTGTTTCCCGTGCCTCTTCTCTACTCGAACATCATCATTGGATTAGCAGGAACAGTGTACACAGCCCTGGTATGATTCGCTTTTTTTATTTCAAATGCTTTAATCACAACTCTGGAGATGCGTAGTTTTTTCGGGTCAGTCACATCTGGGCAGTATACATTAAGCTTCTAAAGATGTGTCTAATGTTCCAAAAATGTACTTTAGAAAATCTGGCTGCGTTAATCAGAAATTCTTTATCACATTGACTTTACTGATGTCGGTCGGTCGGTCGGTCGGTCGGCCGAACCAGCAAGGACTGTGCTGTTTGTTGTAATGGAAAAACAAATGGAGACAGGAGGAAAGTACGTTTTTCTGCAAAACTTGACGTAATAACGCAGGCCTGCACTCGAGAGAAGGCTTCGACAGGATTCACACACGGCTCAAGCACCGTTAAAGGATTTGGCTTCGATGTAAAAGGAAAAATAAATCTTGGTGTTTTTCTAGCACAGTTTGCGTGTTACTTTGCAGTGCCAGGTACTGACAAAAATTGTTTCTGTTCGGAGCAGACGGAAAAACAACAAAATTTCGGACTGCGAAGGGTAATATCCTGTGTAGAGTTGGTTTGCGTGAGACATAGGTAACCAATCTATTTAGTGCGCTGTTACATATGGAAGCGATTTAAATATATTGTGGGCATTTATTATGCACATCTTCTTCATGTGTACATTATCACCATCATGATGCATTTGGTTATGCATCCTCATCTTCGTCGTGTATCATCACCATCAGTGTGGGTTGATCGTGCCTGTTCGCTGCCGGGTCTTCGGGCCAAATAAACGTCTGCCCTACCAAGACCTCATAATATATGCAAGCCATGTGCTTAGACCACTACATGTAAGAAGTTGAAACATAAGTAAACAATATGCTTAGACCACACCATGATGATGTGGTCTAAGCATATTGTGGGCCTTCTGGCTGACTGACTGGTCGGTTGGTCGGTCGGTCGGTCGATACTCGAGCCGCGTGTGAATGCTTTAGCCATGTGGGACGATGCTTGAGCCGTGTGTGAATGCTGTCTAAGCATTCGCCCGAGTGCAGGCTTGAGTTATTACGTCAAGTTTTGCAGAAAAACATACTTTCCTTCTATATCCTTTTGTTTTTCGATCACTACAGACAGCACAGTCCATGCTGGTTCGGCCTGGGGTCTTGTAAATGAATTGGCTCTTGCCATATAGCTTCTCCTCGCACTCCTTGTGTACAGACGGGTCCTACTTTTTAGCGTCACTCACCAGCTGTGGGATGAAGCTCCGGAGGTGTCGCTGCTCTTTTTCGCCATGGTTGAGCTTCTGCACACTCATTAAAATAAAACTATTGACAATTAAAACTTCGAGAAGCCAGAAAAAAAGTTTGGCCACAATTTAAATGACGAATGCGTGTGCATCGCAGTGAGAAATCCCGCAATACTCAACCCCAAACACTTCTGTGGCACAGTGGCCGACAGCGGACCGCTATGGCCGCTTTGAGTTGTCGCGCAGGGGCTGACAACGCACCACAAAGGACCACAAAGCTTGCTTTGTAGCTATAGACAGCACGAAGGTCACTTCGCTCGCTGCAGCGGCCGTGTTTGCGAAAGGAGTGAGCTGCTAGCTAGAAGAGTTAAACTAAGGGCTAGTTGGATGTGCAAAGTCGACCATTGAAGCGCTCTGCTCAAACACAAGGAAGGTTAATCATCTTAACAATTGTTGCGGCTTGACGTCCCAAAATCATGACGTGATTATGAGGGACGCCGAAGTGAAGGGCTCCGCAAATTTGGACCGCATGGGGTTCTTCAACGTGAAATTAAATCTAAGTACAAGGGTCTCATGCATTTCGCCTCCACAGAAATGCGGCCGCACAAAGCAGGACGCACGAAATCAACACACAGGTATACACAGGCTTAGCGCGATCTAACAACTGTCCCAGTTGCTAGTTCGCGGTCGTCCTCTGTACAACTCATAATTGTGCGCTATTTCTGTGCGTCCTTTGTTTTGTTTATGCAGCGTACTGCAAAGCGTCGACCTGCAAGCCTTTCTGCTTATGACATTCCAATTGGTTGCTGTCTCATTCACTGTTTTACCCTTCAGGCGAAACAGTGATTTTTTCCATTATATACCATTACTATCGTTAAGCCACTCCTCCTGCCATGGCGTTTATTGTGCTGCGGTACGTAGAATAGATAAAATATTGGACACTATATTCTAAAGGTCATTCGACCAGAAAATTTGAAATTACGACATTGATACTAGGCAGTCCTCAAGGCGTGTAAGCTACGTGTAATTTTCTAGAAACAGGACACACTGAACCACTTTACCGCCCAGAAAAATCAAGAAAACGCACATTCTCATGTCTGCTTTTCTCGTAGATGTTCAATGCGTTTCGCCGCAATTGTGCACGAACAATAACTTGAATCTTGTACTAGTGTCCCTATCTTAATCACGGAGCACTTTAGTGGCCCGGCTTGTCTCCCATCCATGCATCCCATGTGGCGTGATCACGCTCACAGTAAAGCACTCAATACAGACCATAACCAGGCTAGCAATGCTCGAAGCCAGGTTAAGATGAACGAACAAGGTAAAGATAATATAAATAACAGAAATAACCAATCATTAATCGCAGTATTTAACTTAAAATCGCTGAAAACGCTTTGTAAACCTGCGCCTGACTCCCGTCAGCGCAGAGATGGCGTCACCACCTCGCCAAAAGCATGACAGTTCCTCTCACGTACACTCCTCGGCACCTGGTCGCTACATCGGAAGGGAGAAAGAGCCTGACCGAACTCGCTGTAGACAAAACGTATACCAACTACCGTAACCAGCAGGAAGTCGATAAAGCGCATCGAGGAGCAGTGCGCATGCTGCACGCCCAGCTTGCGAATCTCCTTAACAAGATTCCACTCGCGCTGGGGAAACCCTACAAACTTACTCTCTACGAACAGCAATCGCTGCGTGTCCTTGCTACGCACTTCCTTAGGTTCCACACTAGCGGAGCTGCATTTTTGGGCACGTACTTATATATCAGTTAGACATCCGCGATGCCTCTCGGTATTGTGATGTTTATAAGTCTAGAGGTGTCGGGTGTGAACAGCGAAAGCAAATTTGTTTATTAAACTTATGTCCTCTTCGCAATAACACATTTAAAATAAAGACGGAGTTGATAACATATGTTTGCCCGAGCAACTTTAAGCCTACCGTTTTGCCATTCGTTTCCGCTGATAAGTTTATTGCGAAGCAAACATTGTCCTTTTGTCTTAGAACGCCTCACTTATTGGTTAGGAAGGCTAGCCGCTGGAGGAAGCCTCATAAGAACGCCCCAGCAGTCACCTATGAACGCCAAATTAGAATCAGATAAACGCATTCATAACAGATTTCGCTGCTGTATTCGACGGGAAAGCGGGACCATGCATTGCCCATGTCATACAGCCAAACTGTTGCCCTCTAGTTGGTTACAATTCTTTGTGGCATGCGCGTCAGACAAAAAATATGCGCAGAACCCGAAGATAGGGCCAAGCGGGAAGCGTACAGTCCACGGCTTCTCCAAGGGGCACCACGTGATATCGTCAGATGACGTCATGACGTGCGATGACATCACCAGGTTACATCACGCTTAAATATGATGACGTAATCACACGACGTCACCATGGGATATCGTAACCTAGCGTTCGACGAGGCTGAGTCATCACGCGACACTTGATGTGACGACGTCTTAACGTTAAGTCATGATATCAAACGTGACGTCAGCACTTGATCACGTTTGTTTCCGAATCATCGGATGCTAGAGCCGGGTTTTTTCCAGTCACTTGGCAAGTAACGATTTCGTATTCATAAAGAATACGCCCCTCCGCAGTAGCATATAGTGGTGGTTATCCGCAGCTTTGCCCGACATCTACTTTCGTAGCGCCAGAATAGCGAGTCAACCTAATTTCTACATAGAAGCGTTTTTTTCGTTGACATGCACCGATGACTCTTCTAGGCTACAATGAACAAACTTGAAATGTGCAGCCCAGGTGGCACTCTTTGTAGAGCCTAGTCGTGCAAGTAAACAATATAAAAGTTGTGGCAGTAAATTTAATGAGCGCGTTTAACGGTATATTTTATATTACCCTAGCTTTGTAGTATGGCAAAAAAAAAAAACAATTTGAGCCAGTACGGTGTTCTAGAAACCGTGCCCGCATGCGCAATATACCACCTGCATCGAAGCGCGCTATTTTATGCAACCATTACCCTTATTTATGTTTTTAGAGCTTAGTTCAGCCTGCATTCAAGTGGAAGCTGAAGTTTGAGTGGGATTTTAGGCGAACGTGCATGCACCAGCCAGTGAAAGAAAAGATCGTGTGGAAAAATGTGAAGCAGTGCGAACGACGGTGTTTTCTACACGGGTATATTTACTTGTTTTGTTTTACTGACCAATTATACGTAGTTATACAGCTAATTTTATAACTCATCACCCAACATCTTAAGATCACTGACGAAATATTGTGCACGTTTGCAGGTTTCTCCCGTCACACTCATATATGTGATGGAAATATCAAACTTAATTTGGTTGATCGATTGATTGCATCATGAACACTGTAATTCACCATTTTTTAGCCATATTCTAGGTGGAGTGCCAGGGAATAAAAATCGAAGTAGACAATGCTAAAAATATGCTGATGACTAAATTTATTCAGGCAACCGGGGAACTCCTAGATTATAAGCGTTGAAAGCTTGTCATGAATATGCACATTATTGGCACTCATGTAATTTCGTTGTCACCTTTAGTTGTAAACACTAAAGAGGAACATATTTTATTCGCTCTAAACACATCACAGCGAAGTAAGCTCGAGCCAGCGAGCCGTCTTTGCCTACGCGGTAGTAAGGCGCCTCACTGCGGTAAAAGAACGGCTGATTTTGAGACCGCGTATGAAAGAAATGGCTCGTGTAATTTTAGGACGATTCTAAGGCGATGTAGCCATGTAGCAATGAAAGCATGAAGAGTTGTCGCCGGCCTAACAGCTAGGACAGCTACGAAACACAAGAAATGTTCGTACTGACTTCGTACCATAGTGTTTCAGGCTTCCAGCTGTGTCATTGGTGTGTTCTCTGAAACTGTTGGAAATCATCACCTCTCTATAAGCAAAGGAGACTTCCAGCTTTCTCGCATAAATCGATCTTGCAAATGAACCCTTAAATGAGGTCGCCCAGTGCACTTCACATCAAGTTGTCATTTGCGCGTTAGTGTCAATTATTTTGCTTCTTACAATGTGACATTACGCGCGAAGTCAAAAGGTAAGGCATTTTCAGCATGTGCGCGCGGTACTCGACTTCGTAACGTAATGCTGCGGGGTTTCAATCGCAAATGAACTACTGCGTTTTGGCGCAGGGCACTACAACACAGACAAACATCAGTCAGCTGTTAGCAATGTGGAAGTGTGGAAGAATGCGCTGAGGGCGATTGCTGACGTGCCTTACAGGACGCATTCTGAACCACTGTTTATAAACCTATAGGATCATGCACTCTCTCAACGTGTACAATCATCTTCTCTTCTGCTCTACGGATCACCGATCCAGCTAGGCATTGTCATCTAAAGTGTATCACATCCACACCAACACTCACTATTACTTCCCTAAACGACCCCACGAATACTGTGCCTCACGCACGTAGCACCCACTACGAGTACAGTGCCTCACCTACCTCGCCCACCACGAGTCTATGCCTCACGCACGTACTAACGTTTTATTTTGTCTAAGGGTGGACTACGCGGCGTCGTTTGGGCGGACTGTGCTCAAGCACTGGTGATGTTTTCGTCACCCCTCACCGTCATCGCCAAGGTTCTTTATGACTCCAGCCACGTGACACCACCGCTCAGGCCCATAACCGACATGAACATTACAGAGTACATGTTCAGGTAAGGATTAAGATTACACTTGAACGTGGGAACTTACGCGTGTGGAGAAAAGAAGCTCCAGTACAATTCCTCGTTACCTGAATAATAAATGCCTAACTACCCATGCGCGTCACCTTGTGTTGTTTAAGTGAACGATCCTCTCAGGGAAATCACACAGACAAAAATTAAGTCAGCTGAGCACTGGTGGTGCCAAGCCTGAAGGAAGTGCGGAGCTGGTCGGCCTTCTTTGTTTCGCTTTCTTTCTTCATCTCCGCCTTTACTTTTCTCTCTTCTCTTTATTCCTTCTGTGTTCTTTGTCTCAGTTTATTTCTATTTCGTTGTTTCTCTTTCTACATATTTCTTTGAATTTCTCGCTCCTTCTATCTTTCATTCACTTTCTTCCCTTTCTCTCTCTAGCGCTCGCTTCCTCTTTCTTTCTTCCTCTTTCTCTGTCTATATATTTCTCTGTCTGTCTGTCTTTCTTTCTCTTTCTGTTTTTCTCGCCTTTCTTTCTCTCTATTTCTCTCTTTCTATGACATGATTTGCTCTCTCCCCTCATTCTTTCCATCATCCTTATCCTCACATCTCTCCTCCTCACCGTCACTTTCCTTTCCCTCCCCATTGCTATGCTGTACTATACAAGGCTATGTCATGCTCTGCTCGCGTGCCTGGATAGCCGAGTGTTTACGATGCTCTCGTTCAGCAGGTGGGTACGGGTATTCAAATCCCGCCTCGCCGAGAATTTTTGCACCAAGAATTTCTCTCTTTCTCTTTCCTTATATATCTTTCTTACTCTCTCTCTCTATGTACTCGCTCTCTCACCCATCAGAGTTATTCTATCCAATGCCTGAAAAATTGGCGCACAGGTTTTGGCAGCGAAGCAAAAGAGGTAGAAGAGGACGAAGATAGCGCGCGCCGGTTCATGATGATGATAGTTTTCTGTTGGATTACAACTGTTGGCTGCCATAAACAGCTGCGCTGTTTAAAACAGCAAAGCGTTGCTTTCGATACCATTTCTACGAACTACAGTCTTCTTAGTGTAACCGCATAGATGGGTATGATTGTTGTTTTTTTTGTTTTTTAGTTGCACGAGCAACCAGTGACACTTCTTTCTATTCCAAGCTCTTCACATATTTCGAATATTCACAAAAATGTCGTCGAAAAAATTTACATCCATAGTTTTAGTTCAAGCCAAGAGTTATATTGGATACATATAATATCGGAGCATCACTTTACTGAACATAAGGACCAATTAACTGTCAGGGTAATTAATGAAAATTAATTTTGAGAATTCACTGAAAGATTGTGAGGAGCTGGGAGCGCTTCGGCATTTGGCGTAGATGATCTTAACCACGCGCTTCTTCTAAGTGGACTGTGACATCCACTTCGGCCGCGCGCGAAACACAAGGCTAACGCAAGGAATACACCAGGGGACTCGAACACCTACGTGCGTGTGCCACTATTAGACACCCAAGTCAAGAATTAAGGTCACCTCCGGAAGTATTTTTCTATTAGATGCGAAGTATCTTAAGGCGGAGCTCAATCCGGTGGTGGTGGTGTGCGGCGTGACCACCCTTACTGCGCATGCGCATACCCTCTCCACACACCTCCGCTCCACTCCCCCTCACCATTCCCCCTGTCCTCTACCCCTCCCCCTCTCCACTTTCCTCTCGCATTCCCCTTTCCACATTTCCTCTCCCTCCCCCTCTCCCCTCCTCCTTTCCACTCTTCCTTTGAAACGCGGGCTAGACATGCCGAAATTCTGAGCTCGGGCGCTTGCGCGTCCCCTCCGCTTCTCTCTCCTCTCCCACGCTGCCCCCCTCTCGCCCGCCTGTTGACCGCGTTCTCCGCTCGCCCTGTGAGAATTAACGGCCAGGCTAGATGGAAGATACGACGCGCGTAGCATCCCTCTTCGCGTTCCACGACGCGAGGTCGGTAGCATGCCCAACGAACGCCAACGGAACGCGATCGTGCAAGTGCTCCAGCTTCGCATCGCCTCATGGTCCCCTTTAGCGGGAGATGGTGTAATTTTTCCTTGTGGTACTGCACAGTCTGTAGAAAACGTGCATGCAAGACCGTAATGCAGAACTAGCCACTGCTTCAAGTATGCATTTCATGCGTATGGCTCTCCATGTAAAGGACATTTACGAAGAACTTGACAGTCAGACCGGACTGGCACCCCATCTTGTTGATGTGTTGATCCTTACCAGCCTCCCTGTGTGACAAGCTTTGAAGAACTTTTCCTGCTTCTCCGGACTTGCACAGTATATACGCATGCAAGCCTTTGAATGTTTTTGCAGTGCTTGTGCGATTATTGTCGCTAAGTGAATGCATCACTACGCCATCGCGTTTGTGATAATTTCGAATGGGCATTATAATAAATACCATGAAAGAAAAAAAAAAAGAGGCGTGGCTGTGCGGTAGAACACCTGCTTGCCACGCCGACGGCCTTGGTTCGATACTCACTCGGACCCAATATTTTTTTGGGGGGCATAATTGAGATGGAGGAACACATCAAAAGTATCCCGAAGTCGCAAGCACTAGATGAAATAAAGGCAATCTCGACGGGCTTTCAGAATGAATATAGACATCACGAGCGATGACACCTTCTGGAGTTGTCTTATTGGTGGGCTTCCATACATCCTGGTACGCTTGGGTTTCGACCAGATGGTCGTGCAACGATACATGGCCGCTAGGAATCTACGAGCCGCCAAAATGTAAGCGTCCCAGAACTTTATAATGAGATAAATAGGTCGAAATGTGTTCTAAAAGATATACTTGTGCCCATGCAACTTTTCAGAATAGCCGTTGCCGGAGCTGCCTTCGTCGCTTTCTTTTTTCTGTTGGTGTCCATTGGCGCGGTGTACATCATATATTGGTACAGGGACTGTGACCCTTTGGTTAGAGGCGACATCAGCAACTACGATCAGGTTAGTACATTAACAGACTTGTAAAAATCGCGCATGTAGCCGACGCCTTCCGTTGCGTTCTTGATGTGAAGCTTGATGGGAAGTTTTACGGCCGCGCGAATGGCTTGTCTAGCTGGTAGTAGAGCCAAGATATGGGCTAATTGGTTGCGCTTATTTAAATGAATTAAACTTTATCTAATAGGGCTAAACAAGTAAGAGCTCAGGAACAATCCCGACCTAATCGTGGATCTATTAAAACTCCAATATCTAGGAACCATTTGGGCAGTATTTACCGGTGTGACCATGAGCTACCTTGATACGTCAGTGTAGACGACGTGCCTGGCAAGCACAAGAAATGCGCCCGACTACGAAATTCTCGCGCCTACAACAGATGCAGTATTTTGTCCTGACATTTTTTGTCGTTACCAGGTAGAACGCTGACTTAGTTGGTACGTGACAGAACGGCAGAACATAATCTGGAAAGCCACTTTAGCCTTGAATTCTGACATTTAATTGGTTCTTGAAGCTGCTTTCAATGCCCATTCATGTTTCAGATCGTACCTTTCTACATAAAACAAAGCCTTTCCGACGTTTCGACACTCCGTGGCCTTTTCTTGGCCGGGCTCTTAGGTGCTACCACAAGGTCGGATATATTACAGTATTTTTTACAGAGAAAGCTGTTATGAGATCACAAGGGCCGTTTTTGGCGCCGTAGTTGTCCGCCGCCGCAACCACCGCCGGTGCCCGTAACCACTATCGCTCGAAATAAGAAAAAAAAACGAAATAAGAAAAAATATCCGGGAATGGAACGAAGTTCGAACATGGGCCCTCTGCGTGTGAGCCCAGTGTTCTATCTCAGACCCATGCCTGTGCTTGGAAATGCTTTGCAAAAGGACCCTTTACAGGCTTTATGTCGCGAAGGAACCACATTAACATATGTAATGTAGTGTAGTACAAGAGTAAAATAACAACCAGGAGTCACACAACGCGAATTCTGTAACCAGGCGTCACACAAGGCGAATTGCGCAACGAGAACTTTGTTGAATGCTACCAACCCACTACAAAGGGATCTGCCAATATTTCTTCATCGTCATCACCAAAAAATCAACAAAGTGAACATAATGTCTTACAGGTATTTAGCGGGTACCAGGGTTCTCTGCAGAATGACGAAAAATTGCACAGTGGCTGCTTCCCTTCTTCAAAAAAATTATGACTTATAGCGTAGTGGGTTCCTAGCAGTGCACTTCGATTGGTTACCAAGGAAGCCCATAAGGCTCCTATGATCCATTTCCTCAAGGTCTCAATAAAGGGAGTTCCCTCTCTCTCAATCTTTCGTTAACGTATGATTATAAAGCGCGGTGGCAGAGTTCAATAACGACCGGGCGTCACACAATGCAAACTACGTAACTAGTGGGCCTTTTAAAGCTTCCAACCCATTACAAAGGCCTCAGCTATAATTCTACATCGTCATCAACCGTCCGCCAACAAAGTGCACACGATGACTTACAGAAGGTACCTCGCTTCTCCGCAGAATGACGAATAATGTCGTGGTGAGTGCTTCCCAGCTTCACAAAAATTATGATTTGTTGCGTAGTGGGTACGCTCCTAGTGTACTTGTATTAATAGCCACAAGAGAGTTTATAACGTGCTTTCGAAATGCCGCTCTTCCAGCTTTAGCTGTGACTCTGCTGCGCTATCCGCGCAGGCCTGACATTTTTTTGCCATCTATGATATGTGGTAAATGGAATTCGAGTTTTGAATGTTTCTGCGTCTTCATTGTGCTAGTGTTTGTAAAAGCTCTGCCAAGTTGAATATTCCTTTGCTACTATACACCTTAAGTAAACCTCAAAGAAGAAAGTTAACAGTGTTTTGGGAACATGATTGAGGAATTATCTGCTAACATTATCTGAATGTTTCTAGAAAATGAAGAATATTAGATCTCACTGGTCGGCTACCATAGTCATACATGTTGTAGATAATAGGACTAGCCACCGTCCCCAATGGTGCAGCCTCCCCCTCCCCGTGGACCTCTTCTTTAATGATGATGATGATGACCTTTATAAATGGCTTTATTCGAACATACTGTGCAGATCTTATGACGATCCCGCCACTCCTCGTCTTCTACACAATTTGCAACATCCTTCGCGTCCCCAAGTGATGCCCGACGATGACCACTAACACACAGGGATTCTAAGTAGACAATATTGGTTCATCAGTATTTGTATCCAGTCCGAGTCAATCCAGGTGGGAGCATCCGGGTTTTTTCCTGCACCTGGTCTTCCAGCGGTGCTCGCTTGTTCCATACTCGTGCCGCCTTTGGTGAATTTGTGCTCTCGATGAGCTGTGTTCGTTCGCATGAACGTCCATTATGCAGACACTTCCACGAGGGTCTGGTGTAGCTATTTCTGAGGAATTTTCTTGATTTTTTCGTCATGGCTGCGTTCACCTTGGGAGCATCAGGCTTCTTCATCTGGCTCGGTCTGGGCAGTGTCATGCCTCGCTTTCACGCTGTCTCGGTATTTTGCATCTTAGCTGAAATAAGCTGTATCACCCGCAATGCCCTCGACCTTGCCGCCTGCAGCTTTCTCAAAGAGACGAAGCTCATGAATAGCACAAGGGGCTTGCTTTTGTGTCGTCATGGTTTTCTTTTGATTTTATTTCGCTCTATGAACTGGCCTTGATTTGGTTCCGCTAGGCACTTGTATGCAAGGCGGTGAGCACTTAGCATCCGGATCTGTCGTCTTTGGCTCACATGCATCCTAATATCTCGTGGACAACCCTTTGGATTCATCAAGGCTTCCCGCTTTTGTATCATAGAAATGTCTTCCGCCACGCGCACCTGCGTTGTTGCCGCTGCCTTGTTATTAGCTTCATGAGGGTTGCACGTTGGCAAGAGTTCTGAAGGCATGCAAGAAGTATTTAGAAGCTGAGGTTGTCCTTCTGTGTGGGTTCCTCGAATGGTCTTTTCTGTAGTAGAAGCGCTCATTTGTCGGCGTTGAGTACGTTCAACTATTGCTTGGCAGGCCGACTCGTCTGGATTATGCGCGACCATATTGCTGTTCAATGCGCACTGGTTAGATGGTGGTGACGTACACAGACAGAGTATTTTGCCCTGTGATTCTGCTTTCATTCGTCGGCTTATTGATCGCAAGTGAGCCTGTGGAGCTTTTATTATGTCTGCGATGTTATATTCTGCTCTGACCTTTGCTAGAATAATCTGGCACACACAAATATCGGCTTCCTCCATCTCCGCTTCTAAATGATCAATGTCAAGTGTGTCTTCTAGCTCGTTATCAATTCCTCTGAGAAACTCACACTGGTGAGTAAAAATTCGGTGATTATTCTTTTAAGTCACTTGTTGATGGGCGCTCCACGTTCAAAAGACTTTCGATGCTTCTGATGGCTTGCGTGACAGCCTTCCGTACTTGACTCCGCTTTTGGAATAGGGTTTCCATGATCAGGTCCACTGTCAGAAACGTAAAATTCCCTTGCCGGCAGCGTTGCGAGGCGAAGTCGACGTGGCACCTATCACAAATGTCTCGCACGACGAAGATCAGTTAGTTGTCGGGCTGATATTCTTCACGATGTGGGTCTCGGGGGTGGTTAGGCCTCGCACATCAGCTTCACCGAACGACGGCTTGACAAAAGTCCTCCAGGCTACAGATGTCATCGAGACTGCGCGGGTTCAACGGCACCAAAATGCAGAGAAAAGAACAAGCCGCCGTCCACATGGTGAAGCCCCCCCCCCCCTACCTCTGCTTTATTCGAACACACTGATCAGATCTTGCTTGCTTGCTTGACCCTTAATTCTTAATTGCGATGGCGCCACTCCTCGAGTCTACACAGTTTGCAACACATGTTTTAAGACTGATTTAGGATGTTTCTTTTTTCATAGCATTCTTTGATGACTATCGGCAGATGTCGTTTACAATTGATTCTAGATGTAGCGCGAATATGTTTATTTCATTAGTAGACTGCGATGTGCAGAATATCAGAAGACAAATACTAGCGCTAGTATGTTTTCTAGAGAATGAGTAACGTGACAGTCGCTCCATTTTAATACATGGTTGACATCCTGTAAGATTTAAGATGGTGAAAGATCATATATAACTTTTCCAGTCATAAACAGCTCTTGCGTAACCTGCGCGCCATCTTTCGCTTTGAAGCGTTGCATTAGGGATAAGAGCTGCGTTTTATTTAAGATAGAAAGCGCACCACTCAATGCTTTGGGCAAAATGTATGGACAGTGCATTAAACCATGGTCAGTGATTTTCAGCTTTCGAAAACTTTGATTAGATGATATTTAAGTTTGTATTTGACTGTCGTGTCCAATAAACTAAGGAAACCTACGTAGCAGTCGTCAGAATTTCTGCTTTAGTTTAATTCAGTTAACTGCATACTCTAACTTTATTTCCTATTTGCCACGCAATGGACCTTGTTTTTCATGCTTATGGTAGCACAAGTATAATATATAGTAAGTACATGATAAGTATCAATTATTAAGGGAACTTTATACGATCGCTTTGAAATCTCGCAAGTATGGTGTATCCAGTGATAATTTGTCAAGTGTAATGTACTACCGCTAGGGACTCAAGCATATGAGGTAGATGAGTGGGCCGCTCTGGACTGGTTAGCCCATCATTTGAATGATATCAACGCTTCAGACGGAACGAGGTGAAGACGGTAGGCATGATGGCATTCCGATCTTAAGCAATATGCGATAGCTCCCAAGATAAGATACAGTGCACTAGTCATGAATAAATTACACAGAAAAAAATCACCGCCCAAGCACTCTGTAGAGATGGTAAACCAGCGAAGCTGAAACGTGGAGCCCCGGCGTTTAGCAATGAGTTGGTCCTGACGGAGCCAAATTGCCGCCTGACAGACTCCCGCCCAAAGCCGGCGTTGGCCCCGGCGAACGCGTCCCCGCCATTGTCTCGTTGACGCTGCTCTGCCTGCACCGACGCCTCCTCGGTTCGCCGTTGACGCTTGAGTTGGATCTCTCGAGTTAGCTCGGCGTCGTGGTTAGCAGCAACCACCCGCCATTGGCGCTTGCGTTCCGCTTCGCAATTTAGCGCGGCTTCGCAGGCTGCCGGATCCTCGGTACCCAGCTGCTCCTTGCGTTTGGTCACCCGTGTGTGTACTTATGCCCGGACTGGAATATCGGCCCAGCGAACACGAATTCTCTGACGGTTCTGTTGTCGGCGCTGTTCTTGGAAAGATGTCTGGTGTTCGAAAGTTCGTACGACCCATGGCCTGCCCATATTGAAGTTGTAAGCGGAAACTGCTGCGCGAGAGCTCAGCGGTCCGGCTGCGACGGAATGAACGACGTCACTGACGGCGCAGCCAATGGAGAAGTTTCTAGCAACATGAGGGCAGACGGATTTTCGTTTTGCCTAGCCATATAATGCTTCGATGTAAAAGCTCGGAAGAAAGTTTGGACTTCATTTTAAACACACCTTGGTTTATAAGTTCATATTAGCATTGAATGTGGACGTTTAATGAAATTAATGTATCGGGGCTCCCAAATATATATTTCAAGAGTAGCAAAAGCCCAAACAAGAGCATACTTAAAATAAGTCCGTAACACCATCGGCACTCAGATTGGATATGGTGTGCAAGAGTTCTTGCATGCTAGGGGGGGGGGGGGAATCTGTCCCATACATTGGCTTCGTAGGGGGGGGGGGCGCTGCGATGAACCTTCGCCCCCCCCCCTGATGGGGAGGCCTGCGCACACCTACGAGTATGCTTGTCTCTTATGAGTTCTTTAGAGCTCGCATTCACGTTGTCTTTATTATATTGCGTTTCTTTTATAAGAGCTGACTTCATATTCATGTTGTTTTCGCATGAATGTACAGTCGCGCTCAATATGACTTGCAACACAGGAGCGCGTGGCCTTGAGAGCTCAAGAAGAAGAAAGATTAGAGAAGGAAAGGCAGGGACGTTAACCAGTTTTGATCACCTACGATTTCCGCCATCGCCTAATTCAACAACTAAACGGTGCCCTTACACACGGGGATGATCCCAAATAAGAAATTATCATTTAGTTGCAAAAATCAGCGCGAATTGAAGCCGTGCGCACTCATTAAACTTGTGAGGCCGTTCGCTCCCGTGTGGCAAGCCATATTGAGCGTGGTGTACACCAAATTCGTAAAAGATACTTGTGTGGTACGTCAGTTACAGAGCCGGTTATATTTGTACAGCATTATTTTTCGCATTTCAGTACTGCTCTCTGGGGGCGGTGGACGATGAACACGACGACTTGGCAGTTAATTTGCAGATTAACATGCTAATGATGCATTAGAGTACGCAAGTGCAACGTTCGAATCATAATTTGAAAAAACTATATTTGTTACTGAGTAGCCTATTTCATAATCTTTGCTTCAAAACGCCATCGGATTTCTAATTTACGATCTGTTTTCTTTTCCTCTGCAACGTAAACTAAATAGCGACATCTATAGTGCAAACGTGTTTAACACAAGGTACCACTTGAAACAGAAAACTGTTGTTTGTTATTGCAAGAAGCTCGACACTGCTAGTGGTACATTTACGGAAATTTTATTGTTATGTGCAGCACCGTGTCATCTATAGTGAACTCTCACGCAGCGACATTTTACATCGACGTAGTTGGATTGTACTTCAAGTTCAGTGAGCGCACTGCAGTAAACGTCATGCGCTTGTTAGGTAAGTGCCAAGTAATATATCTTTCCAACAAACAGGTAGCGCTGGTTGCTATCATTGCGGCCGCGAAGAAACTGTCATGTTTATTCATGTCTTCGCTAAACCGTGTATTGACCGTCGCTAGCGATCGCATTGCCGGGACATGGCGACAGGCCGCTTTCATGCAGTGCGAACAATACCGGAATGCTGACCCTAAACAGCCGTGGCACTTCAAGGCCGTCAAGCCATTATTGAAGTTTTTTTTTACTTGGCAGAGACCTGGCAAACAGGCCAAAACCCTCACGCTTCTCACCGTTACTATTGTTTGGCACGCCTGCTTTGTTTCTGCTCTATTGTTTCGGTCTTAATTTTCGCGCTTCTCTTTTCCATAGTGCTCATAATGTAAGGTAGCAACCCAGTAGTGTTTCTCATTAACTTGATACGTCACACGACACATGCGCACACAGACACACACAGCCACGTACACACACACACACACACACACACACACATATTATATATATATATATATATATATATATATATATATATATATATATATATATATATATCGTCTATGACAAACGGAAAACAATTAATATGGATGAAGTAACAACTTGTCGCATGTAGGGACAGAACCTACCACCTTCAGATGTCTGTTGGCTTGCTTAGGTTGTCTCTAACAAATATACGAGCCCTTGACACATTCCTTAATTTCTTCGTGCACCTGACTTGTACTTCGCGCGCACAAAAACGAACTTGAAAACGATTACGGGCACGGAGTTGCACGCGCGTGTTCGAAACCACCTGCCTTCTGGTGTATTTGTTTGGATGCCATTTAAGTCTTCACAGTGGCCGTACGAATGATAGTAAAAAGCAAAAAAGAAAAAAAAAGTTTGGCCGCAAGGGCAAAGCGATGAATGCGATAGCCAGAAATCGAAATGCCGCAGGAAGAACGACAAGCAGCTCGATACTTGCAATGCGCCGCTGAAGCACATAGACGGACGCCCTAAAAGAACGCACAGGCATGCGCAGGGCAAGCGCGAACTAAGAACAGTCACACTTGCTACGTCTGCGTGCTTGAGCAACGCTCTGCAAGTGTTGGCAATGGAGGTTCAGACGCTTTAAGATATTTCTTCTTCTTTTAAACTACGGCTCGTGTAGTGACTCACTGCGTCTCCTGCCACACGGGGGTGTCTGATGCAAGGTGTGCCCGGTGTTCTTTGTTTTCTTTCCTTCCACATCGCGAGTGGGTACAGAAAAGGGCCACTTTGTCGTGCCCGTCTCAAGGGCAGTTTTCAAAGTGAAAGAAATTCAGGAGCGCTGCGTGATAGAAAACACGCTCACGCTCCTCCGAGATTTGCTTACGACCAGCGGTACATGATGTATATGAATAGCTCGCCGTTATTTACTCGGCGAATGCATTGGAATATCAACCAGAATGGTATACGGCATTGGTGAGGTGCTTATCCTTACCGCTGTTCTAGCACACAATTGGAACATCAGTTATGTGATGTATTCGCTATAGAGGTGATTGCGAATTCTGTAGTGCCTTCTGTTCGTCATTGTGTTGCGATAAGAGCATAATTAACATATTAGTTCTTTGTCTGTATTCAATTGCTTTCAAGTGCTATCCTGTGTTGAATAAATACCATGAAAGAAAAAAAAATGGCGTGTGGTACAATTGTCTAACGCAGCACGCTGGGGACCGAGCGGTTGCTCGTTCGAATCTACGGTCGGGAGCTCCAGAATTTTTTTTCTTCTGCTTTATTTTTCTTTATGGACTTTATATATATACATACATATACATATCCGGGGCATGCCGGCGTCGGCGACGGCAAAAATCAGCCGACAGTGTCCATATAATTGCTATCGCAATAAAAAGCTCCATAGGCCCTTTTGAAAACACCGCTTCTTAAAGGTGGCCACTACGCTTATTCGACAGTTGGGCATCTATGCCAGGCAGGCTCTTGTAAAATGTGCATTCGAAGTACCGACGGCGCTGTGTCTGTGTATGTCAAATGAATCGAACATGATGGAAGAATACTACTATTGCATATTAAGAGATTGATTCGTATTACTGTAATATTTAGGTGCATTTTATGCGCGTAGCTACTCCCTCCCCGGCCCTCCAGGAGAGAATTTCGGCATGTCTAACCAGCGTTTCAGAGAAAGAGTGGAAAGGGGGAGGGGAGAGGGGAAGTGGAGGGGGTATGGGAGAGGGGGGAGAGGGGAAGGGGAGAGGGTGAGTGGAGATGGGAGGGGAGAGGAGGAGGTGTGTGGAGAGGGTATGCGCATGCGCAGTAAGGGTGGTCGCGCTGCACACCACCACCACCACCGGATTGAGCTCCGCCTTAAGATACTTCGCATCTAAAAATTGTCGCACACGACAACAACCAAGACGCTCGAACGTGGAGGCAACCTTATGCTGTCTTCGGAAACGCGACGTCTGCTGTGATGGCAGTCGTCGGATTTGTCAGTTGCCCTCTCTCAAGAAAAGGTCACGGTACGCTCCCGAGGGTCGATAATAGCACCATACTCCCGTAAGAGATCGATTCCCAGAATGTGGTCTCGGGAACATTCACGAAGTACAAGGCAGCTGGCGAGAAACATACGTTCACAAATGCGCACTCTGAGAGTGCACATGCCGATTGGGTAGACTACATATCCGTCGGCAATCCGTCGTACGAATATCCGTCGTACGAATTTGTGTTCCGTACCGAAGCGTAAAAACTTTCTTCAGGTTCGCTGTTACTTTTCCGCTCATGATCGAATAGTCCGCCCCCGTGTCCAGCAAAGCCCTAGCGTCGTGACGGCCGTCGAGTACCACAGGCATGTCCACAAAAAGTCGGCTTCTGGCTTCTTTTGCTGTTGTCGGTGAATCGCTGCGGGTCCGTTGTCGCGTCGATGGGAGGCCTTGATCGCGTCGATTGTCAGCGGCCACAGTTCCGAAGGTCGTTCTGGTTATTTTTCCCGCGTAGAGCTTGCAAACGTGCCTGCGCCGCCCCTTAGAAACTCCGAAACGTTGGTGAAGATTGTCTTGGGCGAGGTATATGTAAACTGGTAGCGTAACATCCGTAGAAGCCCACGTGTCAAGCCGGTGGCTAGTTGTTGCAACAGTCGCCATCTATGTGAGGAGGGGACAAACAGAATTAAAAAAAAAAGAGAGAAAGATGACGTCACAACCGGAAGCGGAAATGACGTCACGTTTTAACGCGATGGGCGCGAAATTATGAAATTTTTTGACAGGGCACCGCTTCTTACTTTTTCTTTTATAGCTGCACGTTCGTTTTCTTATCACTATGACGGCTCCATAATGGAAGCCTGCAAGATAACGGGAAGACGAAAAAGACAGATTTGATAAATAAGGTGTATTTTATTGGCGAAATATTGCAGTTGAACAGGATATTACCCCAAAATATATAACACAGAAATCAGAAGTAGCATAACAATTCAACGTGCACACAAACCTTGCACATGTGTTGCTCTTACATCCGTAGACAGCGCAGCGTTTCTTCGCGTAGCGTGGCGGACTCATCATCCCGAAGGGCGACAGCACGCCGGCCGTGCGCTGGCAAAACACAGTCACTGAAGCGGTTCCCGATGGCTGCGATGGGCTATATTACCTTCTGCCAAGTACCACGACAAGAAAACAACGCTTATGCGAGGAAATCACCTACGGACGACAGGCACAAACCTACTGCGTAAAAACGAGCGACGCAATTTGCATCTGAAAATGCGCAAAACCGTTGGCCCATGTTACCAGACTGCCTGCATGTGCCCGCTGTTTCTAAAAATAAACGAAAAAAATTGGCCACTCAACCACATACCCAAGACTAAAGTTTGATTAAAGTAATCTACTAATTTAATTCGTGACAAATAAAATTAAAACTAATGAAAATAATCGTTTAATTATTTTTTGTTTTCATTATTTGTCCCCCCTTCACCTAGTAGCGCTTTAATCGTCACGCGGGTGTTGATGTTTGTCGCAATAAGTTTCCGACCACTTTTCGTTCCGACTTTCGCGACCTATTTAGATTGACCTTGGTCTTGGGGACGGCGATTTCGACTGCCGTCGCAAGGGTAGTGTCATGCGCTCCTGGGAGAGGGACACTTCAATCGCGCTTTGTCTTTCACCAAATCTGGGCCTCGGCGAGTTAATGGCGAAACCCTGGAGTTCAAGGCAGGGACAGGGGCGTTCGTGGTACACATGTCCGGCTTCGCAACAATGATAAGACAGCGTTAGGTTGTCCGATGTGCGCTAGACGTCGATTTTACTTTGGATTGACTGCTGATTCTCGGAGTGCTGAATTGGTTGCAGGGATGGAAGTGCATCGTGAGGCGCAGGGTTTACGAAGCGTGGTGAAGCAGGAATACCGACTAGCAGCTTCCGCGTATGATGCACGATCGGGCTCTGCCGGCACAGCAGGTACGTTGATGGGAAGCGGCACTTGCACAGCACGCTGTACCTCGTTTCTGATGAGACTGCAGATGGATCCAGCATTAGGTTGTGCTGGGCAGTGAATTTTTTGCAGCTCGTACCCCCGATGGAATGAGGTCGCAGGGAGATTCGATGGTGATGCTATTTCCTGGAACTTCAATATGGCATACAGACGAAGCGACATTCACTTGCCGATCGTACACAGCCGAACGCTGCTGTAGCATTTTTCCATTGTTGTGGCCTCGTTCAAGAAGTCAGCCACAGTCTTCGCGAGACATCGAGCGAGGCCAGCAAAAAGCTGCTCCTTAAGTTCTCGCATTAAATGGCGGATCTTCTTTTCTTCTGCCATTCCTGTGTCAGCTCGACGAAAGAGGCTCGTCAAGGCCCCAACGTACATCATGATACTTTTATTTGGAAATTGGATATGCGACTGAATTGTCTTCTTGGCTCGTTCACGGCGATCGGCATTGGGGTAACTTGCCAGCAACTGACGTCGAAGCACGATCCACGACGGGAAAGGCTTACGGTTTTCGTACGAAGGACGAGTGCCGTCCTCCAGGCTGAAGTACACATTCCTCATCTTGTCGGCGTCGGTCCACTCATTGAAATCGAAGACCCGTTCGAATTGAGCCAGCCAGTCCTCGACATCTTCGAAGACGGAACCATGGAAATCATTTGGCACTCGTGGCTTCTGCAGCGTACAAGGCGTGGTTACAGTGCCTTCCATACCGTTTGGGGTGTCGGTGACGTCATCTCGGGAAGAGGTCCACACTCAGTAGGCAATCCTCGGATTCTGCGGCTGGCTGGATGAACAGGTGCTGTCAGGGCAGGTACAGGGCTACCAGAAGGCGTTTGGAACGTCGGCTGGCGTTTACCCCGCACATCCACCAGTTGCCACGTGCTACAAAAAAGGTCTCACTCTAAAAAATACCGCATCGGCGGAGAGACGCGCGTAAAACTGGCAAGATGGCTGCCGAAAGAAAAACAAAAATATTACGCCATCTCCCGCTAATGGGGACCATGAGGCAATGCGAAGCCGGATCACCTGCGCGATCGCGTTCCGTTGGCGTTCGTTGCGCACGCTACCGACCTCGGTCAGATTGTTATCGAACCAAAGTGTATCGCACAAGTTTCAGCTGTGCCCGAAGCTCCGGTCGAGGAATCCGCGCTGGAACCGGGCGTCGGCACCGTCTAAGGCCCGGCATTCTGCACGGCCGTTGGACTCGTGTGTACGACGTAACGCGAGCCTTTTATCTAAACGAGGAGAGGGAGTGGAGAGGGGGAAAGGGGAGAGGAGAGGGAAGGTGGAAGGGGAGAGGGAAAGGGGAAATGGGAGAGGGGTATAGGAGAGGTGGAAATGGGAGAGCCAAGGGGGAAAGGGGATCGCAGAGGAGGTGTGTGGAGAGGGCTTGCGCATGCGCAGTATGAGCGGTCACGCCGCACACCGTATAAGCTCCGCCATAAGATGATTCGCATCTAAAAACGCTCCGAGCGAGAGTGCGCGCTGTCCCTAAACATATTTCAGTCTTGCGGATTACGGACTCGCGCTCGCCATACCTGGCCAGCAGGTGGCAATATGCTGATTGGTGTTCAGCAGTAAGGCTACAAAGCTGAATGCGCCAAACACCACTTTAATAAAACAGTCAGCAATGATAACTTTATTTCGAAGAATGAAAACCGGTGCTTTTTTTACACGTTTGTCCAACAGTAAGCGCGCTTTTCCATTCTGTCTATCTTCTTGCTAAAGTGTTTGTTTTGTGGTACCATTCGCGAGGCTGCAGAAAAGCGTTGACTTTTCGACGGTCATTGTAATAAAGTAGTGCTTATTTTTGCGCCACCAGATGTTTCTTATGTTAATTTTAAAAAATGGTCGCGTATCTGCGTGCTTCGCTGCAAATGTCGTCGAAAGACGATAGTCTTCTGCAATTTATGTTTTGCCTTGCCTCAGACAGCACCTCCTCAATGTTGAATCTGCCGCATCTGGCTGGCATTGATAAAATAGAAGAGGCGCTGCGTGAGATATGGACTTCTGGCAGTGGCGTCGGGAAACATGAGCTTGTGCAGAAAGCAAGGCCACTGCCAGGTAGCTACACTATATCGTCGGCAGAGGGATTTTTCGTGCACAGCGGCGCATTTTCAGCGCAGCCTAGAAACACTGGTAGAAGGCTTTTTTCGTGCATAGCGTCGCATTTTCAGCGCAGCCTTAGAAGCACTAGGGTCTTTAGAATTACGTATCTATGTATTTTCTAGTAAAGGAACACACCACCTAATACTTACGTATTCATGTTGCGCCTCAGATATGCATAGTATGTGTTTTTCGATCAACAATGTTCAGAAGTATGTACGCAGCTACCAGTTCAAGATGGCTGGGTGTTCACCAAGTGCTTAAGCTTTGGCCGGGTGGCTGATTCGTGTGACAGACGAACAAACAGAAAGACAGAGAGACTAAAATTTCTGCGTTCAAGTATCCCAAGAAAGACTATCGTCTTTAAAATAGTTCGACGTTCTAGACTTGTATAAATGGGTCTCAGCTCCAACAGATCATACTAGAACAAGTGTTCGTCTTTGTTTTGAAGATTATCAAGAGCACATTGTTCAATAAACAGACAAGTAATCATGCGAAGGAGGGCCCTCACACGCAGTGACGGAAGATAAAGAGGATGACGCTATTTTTAGGCCTGGCAGTCCCATGCCGCGAATTTCCCAGAGGGCTGGTGCCCTCCCAGGCGGCTATGAATTTGGAAAACCGGTGGGTTCCTGGTCGGCACTGGAAATCCAACCCGGTACCTCTCGCATTGGAAGCGGACGGTCAACCATGTAGCCACCGCTGCTGTAGCGCGCAGTATAGGGTTGGCGATGGGTACATTTGAAGGGGAGCCAATACTCAAGATAAAAGCAGCCGAAATAGCCATGCCACTTAAATTCAGCGCCATATTTGTAGCCAGATACAAAAAAGTGACATTATAAGTAGATTTATTGCTATTTAACATTAAACAATATTACTTTCAATAAGCGAAAACGAATATTAATGAGGACAAAATTTTTCATTATTGCTTGGTCTCCAAGCCGCAGGTGAGTTGCAAATAAATTATTAAGTTATTATAATTTCAGTTTGCCGACATGCAGTTTGACTAAAATAGCTAGAATTCTTGCCAAAGTAATTTTGGACCATCAGCAGCATTACATCAACATTAAACGTTGAAGCTCTTTGTCCTTGAAGCCGTACACCGAAATTGGTACAGAGTTGCCGTAATAGCAGCCCATCTTCAAGCAGCGAAATCTCCAGGAAGATGAACAGTCAAGCTTCATTTTGTTGCGGATATTTCGTTCACATACTGTGTCTGAGCAATAGAATGTGGCGTCAGCGGTGTGTTATAATCACGCGTTTCTTTATATGCGCGGGACACTCACTCTTTGCAGTAGCGCAGCGCGTTCGGTGCCTCAGTGCGCTAGCCCTCTGGCGTGTGGAGGACATCACGACAGAAACGACAGGCCAACACGACAGACAGTCTTGCCAAAAATGATTACTGTGTAGGCTTGTTTGCTATTTTATCCCCCAAAACTACAAAAATGCCTGCTAAATGCGCCAAAAGAGAAGCTCAAAGTAGCCAGAAAGTAGGCATGGAGCCAACCGGAAATTTTTGTCACCAGACAGGCTCGTCAAGTAGCCAATTTGGCGCAAAGTGGCCACCAATGACAACCCTGGGGTGCACGTTATTCGAATATAGTAATAAAAGTTTAAGGTAATCGTGGAAATGCAGGAACACGAAAAGAGGACGAGAATATCTGCTAGTTATGGGTGAGTAAGCTAGCATTGCCTTGTTTTGGAGAAATTACAGCTGTCCCTTCTTGCTCTCTCCTATAAAAACGTCGCCAGTTGATTCAAAGTGGCTTAAAAGCTACGTGCCATGCAATAGCTTCATTACGAAGATTATCCTTTCGCAGCGTTCGCAAGCGGAACCGTAATGACCTTGTTTGCCATCGCCGTCCCAATGATGGGTACAGCCACGCAGGTACGTAAGATTAACTGCTTTGTTTGCCTGCTGTTCCGCGACAGATTAATCTGGGTGCTGACGATTTTTGATATTTTATTTTCCGCAGTTGTTCCTGTCGCTGTACGCATCGGCCTCTGGTCCGTTCGTTGGGCTCATCCTGCTAGCCATATCCTCTCCATGGGTAAATGCAGAAGTACGTGTCAGTCGTCTTTTTCTGAGCGAATGTAACGTGGCCAGAGTTGGCAAATCTACATCTTCGTTTCAAGCGTCTCGAAAACCATTAAGTGAAGTGAATATATGAGTCTTAGTGATGAAATGCGCACTTTTGTTGGTATAGCATCTTTAAATATGATTGTAACGTATATACTATATTACGGATATGTCCATCAGCTAGTGACCGTTGCCTGTTACGTGGTTACTCGCCTCCGTTGTTCTTCCGTAACTGGTAACTAAATTAACGGTATTACAGTAAACTCGTGCGCATGACTGTGGCCGTACAGATGCATTCGGTGTTTAATGACCTCGTTAATTTGCCGTCGTGCCATAGAACGCTACGATAATATTGATGTAAAAGCCATACATATCGTTTCCCTTTAATCAAAATAAAAATCGTCTGCACAGATGGTGGCACAAACAAAGCACACGAGCGCATACACAGTTCGCTACTAATTACCGCCGTGTTGGTTCATGCGCCTTGATAGTGCTTCCGTTTTAGGCGCTACATTAATGGCCCGCGAAACAAGCACTATTTGCACAGAAAATTATCTACAAGGCACATTTCCGGAATGCATTCGAAACCTGGCCTGGCCAGGTCACACATCGCACTTCAGTCCGTCCATCGCCTTTTTAAGCCGAAAGCTTTAGATTTCTGAACAAACATGAAACCTCACCGTCGGCGTCGGCCGTCGTCCCGCGGCGCCGGCGTCAACATGAAGGATGCAAAAAAAATTATCATCGCTCGATGACGCCATTATATTGCTACGTACCAGCGGCATCGCGGCCAAGGAGACGAAGAGAAGGACGAAACAGACAGACTGGCGCGTGCTGTTCGCGTCGGTTGCGCTGCTCGCCTATTGCTGTAAACAATACAGGGTTACGGATCCCTCTGAGCTGGTGTCTTGCTCCGTAACATATTTGGGGGAGTGGTGCGATCCCCTACCTCGCCACGGAACTCCGCAGCGGACGTTGTCTCGAGGATTTCCCCATGGCCTCGCAAGACTCGGCTACATCCCCGATGCCCGCATTGCCTCCTGCCCTACCTGCCAACCCACCGGCCGCACCCACTTTCGTCACGCTTCCCGCCGTGAAAGAGCCTGGCGTCTTCTCGGGCCTCGAAGGTTCTGACGTCGACCAATGGCTGCGCCTGTACGAACGCGTCAGCGCCAGTTACAGGTGGGACCCCACCCTTATGCTCGCGAATGTCATATTTTACCTGGACGGAACCCCTCGTCTCTGGTTTGACACCCATGAGCATGAGATTACCAGCTGGGACAGCTTTAAGGAAAAGATTCGCGAACTTTTTGGCAACTCTCTTGGACGTCGCCTCGCCGCAAAGACTGAATTATCGACTCGCACGCAAAGCTCCACTGAGTCCTACCTCAGTTATATTCAACATGTCCTGGCCCTCTGCCGCAAAGCTGACGAAACCATGTCTGAGCAAGAACAAGTTGCGCACATACTCAAGGGTATCGCCGACGACGCGTTCAACCTGTTGTTGTGCACTAATGTGTCCTCTGTCGATGCGGTACTTCAACAATGTCGTCGCTTGGAACAGGCTAAAAGTAGGCGTGTCTCCCCACTGTTCCCGCGCCTTCCGAATACCGTGTATCAGCCACAGGTAGGCTGATTAAAGATTGAACGCTCACCGATGCAACAGGAAGCAGCAATGCCTTGCCGGGTTTATTGTCGTCGCTTATATTAGCCATCATCAGGTCGGTGCGCACCGGAGTGCGCACGAGTGATACACAGCATGATACATCTCCCTTTCTTTTTTTTTTTTTTTTTTTACAAGGCAGAAAAAAAAAACAATGCGATAGCAAAAAACAAATTCAACAGTAGTCCACAGGAACAGGCCACTAAACTATTTGTTCGAAGTTGGGTCCGTATGCTAAACGTCTTGGTTCAGCCCTAATGCGCGAGGATCTTCTAGGTGCCGGCGAAGTCGCGCGAGGCGGGATCTGATGTGGAGGCTCATCTGCGTCATCATCTCCGATGTCAGTGTCACTGTCACTGTAATACGCAAATGGCTCCGAGGTCGCCAGCAACTGTTGGCGGTTACGCCGCAGCGTTTTCCCCTCTCCTGTTGCGACGTTGTAGGACCTCGGGGCTACTTTCCCCAATACCTTAGCCTTTTGAGACCAAGCCTGGCCTTGCACGCGAACTACGTCTCCCGGTAGGAGTGGCCTCAGCGGTCGTCCGGACGACCTCTGCTGGCGCTTTTTTACGGGAAGCTTGGGCTGCAGGCTGAAGTCGGGGAGTCTAGTGCGTAGAGGCCTGCCCTGCAACAGTTCCGCCGGCGACCGGCCATCCTGCAAGGGAGCAGAGCGGTAACCAAGCAAACCAAGCCAAAATCTTCATGTGTGGCCCCAGTTTTCTTAAGCAGCCGCTTTATAATCTGGACACCCTTTTCTGCTAGCCCGTTGGAACGTGGAAACGCTGGGCTCGAAGTTATATGTTTGAAATCGTACCGTCTGGAGAACGTGGCAAATTGGTGACTTGAAAAACTGGGGGCCGTTGTCCGTGCAGGACTTCCATCGGGATTCCGTACCTGGCAAAGATGGCTGCCAACTTGTCGATAACCGCAGTTGCCGATGTTTCCTCGAGTTTTTCCACTTCTGGAAAATTCGAGTAGGCATCAAAAACAGCAAGGTACGTGGCTCCAGCATAACAAAGAGATCTACGCCCACTCGGTACCAAGGGTGATCAGGAGGGGTTCGCAGCAAGAGGGGCTCGTCCGGTTGTTTGTACGCATAGGTTTTACATACCGCACAATTCCGTACAACTTCGTCAATGTCAGAGTTCAAACCAGGCCAGAATACTAAACGCCGTGCCCTAGCTTTGCACTTATTTAACCCAAGATGGCCCTCGTGAATGCGGCTTAGTGTTTCTGGACGCAGTTTCTTCGGTATGATTACTTTACTGCCTTTCAGAAGAATTCCGTCAACCACTGAAAGTTCCGAGGTGAATGGCTTGAGTGTTCCTTCGACGTCTTTGTTTGAAGCCAGGCTTTCTACTACCGCACGTAGCTCAGGGTCATTAGATGTTTCCCGAGACAAGAGCTGTTTGGTTCTTTCGCTCACTAAGGATGACAAAACAGCAACTGCGTGTACCTGAATGTCGTCGAAATCCACCGTGTCTTCACGCTGTGGCGGTGTGGCCCTGGACAGCATGTCAGCAAGGACCAACTCTTTGCCTGGAACGAACTGTAGAACATAGTCGTACATTAATAAACGAAGAAAATATCGTTGAAGTCTTGGGGGCATGTTCCCGATATCTTTGGACGAAATAGCGAGCAACGGTTTGTGATCGGTGTCGATGACAATTTTCCTACCATACACAAACTGGTGGAACTTCTCACAACCGTATGCTATACCCATCGATTCTTTCTCTATTTGAGAATAACGCTTTTCAACGTCGGTCATGGCCCGGGACGCGTAGGCTATAGGGCGCCAGCCACTGGCGTGTCGCTGGAGCAGTGCAGCCCCTATGCCATCCTTGGATGCATCTGCTGTTATCTTTGTTTCTTTCGCGGGGTCGAATATAGCGAGGAGCGGGGCAGTGCGCAGTGCTTCGCATACTGTGTGCCATTCCTGAGCGTGTTTTTCTGTCCAGTCAAATATGGTGTCCTTCCGTATCAGGCTTCGAAGAAGCTTCGTTTTATCAGCGAGAGTTGGTACATATTTTCCAAAATAGTTTATCACTCCGAGCATACGTTGTACTGCAGTTTATCGGTTGGTACGGGCATTTTTTCCCAAACAATCTACAAGAGCTGGATTTGGACGTATTCCCGCTGAGCTGATAACATCGCCCAAGAAAGCTATCACCTGGACTCCAAACTGGCACTTCGCCCTGTTGAATGTTAGCCCTGCACGTTGTGCTGCGCCTAGGGTGGCTCGAAGGCGACTGTCATGCTCTTGCTTGGATGACCCCCACACGAGAATGTCATCAATGTACACTCTCACACCCGGTAACGGGTCAAAAATCTCGCTGAGTGTTTTCTGGAATACTTCGGGTGCCGAAGCGATGCCAAATGGAAGTCTAAGGAATCGATAGCGCCCGAACGGCGTAGCGAATGTGCATATCTTTGAGGTAGATTCATCAAGCGGAATTTGGTGAAACCCTGCTTAGCGTCCAGTCGACTGAAGAACTTCGCACCGGACAGCTCCGCCTCAATATCTTCGCGTTGTGGCATCTGGTAGTGTTCGCGTTTCAAGCATGCGTTTATGCTTCTTGGATCCATGCATACCCTGAGGCTACCGTCTTTTTTTCGTACGATAACAAGCGGGCTTACCCAATCAGTAGGTTCGTCCACTTTGCAGATGATGTTCGCCTTTTCCATGCGTACCAGCTCTTTCTGCAGTGGTTCCCGTAAGGCCAAAGGAACACGACGCGCTGCCTGGATCACTGGAACTGCATCGTCACGTAGTACCATATGATATTGCCGCTTCACACACCCAGTGCCGTTGAAGAGGTGGCTGAATTTCGGCGCCGTTGGGGTCATTCCTTCAGTGGTCACAGAATCAACAGCACGGGAAAGAAGTGCTAGGGATTCAGCCAGTTCGAGACCTAATATACTCTGGCCCCCGCTTCACAACAAAGAAGTCTGCAAGGCACCGACGATCGTTGATCGTAACCACTTGAGTTGTCACTCCGTAGTGCAACGATAGCGTTTCCGCTATAGGACCGTAAAACGGAATTACTTGCCCTGAGGGTGGCTTCGTTCGGAATCTGTTGTACACTGACAGTGGTAATAAATTGGCTTGGGAACCAGTATCTACTTTGAATGCAACTTCTTGCTGTCCAACTTGGGCCTTAACAACCCAATCTGTTTTCTGGATTCCGCACACGGTGACGTCCAGGATTGCGAAGTCCTCATTTTCATGTTGTACTTGGTCGACTTCATACTTTCTGCAACAAATCGCAAAATGATTTCGGCCTGCACAAGCGCGGCATATTTTGCCGAATGCGGGACACTTCCTCGGCTCATGTCTTCGATTGCACTTGCAGCACTGGGCAGGGACTTTCCGGCCTTGAGTGCGATGTAGGTAAACTTTTTTCGGTAGCGTCCACTCTTGCTTCGTTATCTTGCCAAGCTTCGTTTTGCTTGTTCGCGAGCTCTGCTGCTTTGCAGATTTGTTCGGCTTTCTGGAGCGTCAAAATCCTTCTCGCGCAGCATTTTTTCTCTCAGTTTAGCGTTCCAGGTGCCAATACGATTTGGTCGCGAATCATCGAGTCAGAAAGCGAACCGAAGTTACAATACCTTGCTTGCTTGCGCAGGTCTCTTATGAAATGCTCCACTGGCTCAGCTTCATCTTGCGTCCTTGTTCTGAAGACGTATCTTCGTAGACTTCGTTTTGCTGCTCTGCACAGTACTCTTCAAATTCTTCACCAAAGTCTGGTAGTCTTGCTTGCTCTCGCCTTCAGCGAACGTAAAGTTATTGAAGACTTCTAATGCGTCGTCCCCAGCAGCAGTCAGGAGCCTGGCTGATTTAGCCGCTTCTGTCAGTGGTGTTGCTGACTCTGTTGCTTGTAGAAACAATTCGAACTTTTGCTTAAACAGCTCCCAGTTCTTCTGAACATTTCCTGTCAGGCATAGTCGGTCGGGTGGCTTCAGTAGTTCCATGATTGTGGGCACAGCCGAACCGCCGTTGTAGCATCCGCCGTGGATCCGCCCACTTCTGACACCATGTATCAGCCACAGGTAGGCTGATTAAAGATTGAACGCTCACCGATGCAACAGGAAGCAGCAATGCCTTGCCGGGTTTATTGTCGTCGCTTATATTAGCCATCATCAGGTCGGGTGCGCACCGGAGTGCGCACGAGTGATACACAGCATGATACATACCGCAGTGACGTCTTCTTGCCTCGCTACATACCGGCAACCGGAACGCCTGCGATAACTTGACCCGACTCGTTAGGCGTGAACTTGAAGCAGCCGCCCCTGTTACCGTTGGCCACCACCATCCTCTGACTCACCTCCTCCGTCCCTTTACACCTTCTTCAAGCAGTAATCCGACAGGAAAATTGCCAGCATGGGTGTCTGCTCTATTTCGACGCCTCCCCGTACCGACTTCCCCCGCCGCACTTCACGCCCCACGTCGACCCCCGTCTGGCTCGCCACAGCGTTCCAGTAATCCGTCCGAATGGAGAACACCTGATGACAAGCCCATATGCTTCTACTGTCACCGAATAGGACACATATCTCGTCATTGCCGAAGTCGCTGGGTCCTCCTGCACAAATTTCCCGCCTTCCTTCAATATCGTCCCGCTCCTCGTTCTACAACCAGCCCAGACCACTCTGCCCCTCCTGCCCACTTCGCCCCTCCAGCCCACTTCGCCCCTCCGGCCCACCTACGCCCCTCCGGCCCTACCCCTCCCCACTTGGCCCCTCAGGCCTGCTCTTCCCATCAGGACCACTTGCCCCCCACGATCCCCACTACTCCCGCTCTCCCTCACCCCACCGTCGCCAGTCCCGTTCGCCTCAGCCTCGACGACCACCTTCCCCCGCTCCCCCACGACGTTCGCCGACGGAAAACTAAATGCTGCAGCCCTGGAGGTGGCGCTGCATCATCGGACCAAGCGAAATCCTCTACTGACCATACCGACGAAACGGAACCTTATTGACGTACAAGTCGACGGAGTGCCTGTGACAGCTCTAGTCGACACTGGCGCTCAAGTTTCCGTTATGAACACTGATTTAGACGCAAGCTCAAGAAGTTTCTCACACCTGCGACGACTCCATTTGTCCGTGTTGCCGACGGCGGAACAGCATCTGTCGTGGGAATGTGCTCCGCTCATGGAAGCATTGCTGATCGCCACACAGTTGTCCTCTTCGCCGTCCTTGAACAATGTCCCCATGATGTCATCCTAGGCCACGACTTCTTGTCTGCGCATTCTACCCTCATTGACTGCCGGCCAGTACGCTCCGTCTCCACTTGCCCATGATCGACCCTCCTGTGCCCCGGCCGAGTCGCCTCTGCGCTGCCGTATACGCTCGCCTCTCACCCCAAACACTGACCTATGTCGAATTTTTCGCAACAACACCAGTTCCCGACGGCGACTATGTACTGACCCTATCACCGATGTCCTGATAAGTCGTGGTATTACGCTACCACACAGGTTTTTTCTGTCACAGGGAACTCCACGTGCCTTCCCGTTGTCAATTTTAGTTTGACACCGCAAGTGCTCCCGCAAGGCATCTCTTTGGCATTACTTTCGACCTTAAAGACAGCGCGGTGGCTGCTCTCAACGGTGACCGCTCCGTCCGATCCCCATGCCCAGCAACAATCTAATCCTTGTCCCGACAGGCGCCATATACGGTCGATGATTGCTTACACCTTAACGCCGCAGCGACTGACGAGCTCCACCAGCTTCTGCTGTCCTACGTCGACGTTTTCGATCTCAGCGGCCGTCCATTGGGAAAAGCTACTGGTGTAACCCACCGCATCAACACGCTGACCAGCCTTCTATTCATAGGCGCCCATATCGCGTGTCGGCGACTGAGCGTCAAATTATCCAGGCTGAAGTCGACAAAATGCTCGCCAAGAACATCATTGAGCCGTCCTGCAGTCCTTGGGCATCACCTGTCGTGCTAGTGCGCAAAAAGGACGGCACATGGCGTTTCTTTGTCGATTATCGCCACCTAAACAGAATTACAAAAAAAGACGTCTACCCTCTGCCACGAATAGATGATGCCCTTGACTGCCTCTATTGTGCCCGCTATTTTTCTTCCATCGACCTCCGTTCCGGGTACTGGCAGATTGAGGTGGACGATATGGATCGTGAAAAGACGGCATTTATCACCCCCGATGGCCTATATCAATTCAAGGTCATGCCCTTTGGCCTTTGTAACGCCCCAGCCACCTTTGAACGAATGATGGACTCTTTGCTCCAAGGATTTAAATGGTCCACCTGTTTGTGCTACTTGGACGATGTCGTTGTTTTTTCCCCAACATTTGAAATTCATATAGAACGTCTCTCCGCCGTCTTAACCATCTTCCGTCGTGCTGGCCTGCAGCTGAACTCATCAAAATGTCATTTTGGCCGCGACCAAATTACAGTACTTGGCCATTTAGTGGACGCTAACGGAGTACAGCCAGACCCGGCGAAAATCAGCGCAGTCAAGAACTTTCCCGTTCCACGATCTGTCAAGGATGTTCGCAACTTTCTCGGACTATGTTCGTATTTTCGACGCTTCGTGAAAAATTTTGCGGATATAGCGAGACCTCTTACGCAGCTCCTCAAGCAAGACGTCCCGTTTACATGGGGCTCAGAAGAGGCTTCTGCGTTCTCCAATCTCATCGCGCTCCTCACTACTCCTCCAATTTTGGCCCACTTTGACCCTGCTGCCCCTACTGAGATCCGCACGGATGCAAGTGTTCATGGCATCGGCGCCGTGCTTGCTCAACGCCAACGTGGCCACGACTGCGTTATTGCGTACGCCAGCCGCCTCTTATCCGCCCCCGAACGCAATTATTCAATCACAGAGCGTGAGTGTTTGGCTCTCGTTTGGGCGGTCGCCAAGTTCAGGCCATACCTATACGGGCGCCCGTTTTCGGTCGTTACCGACCACCACGCGCTTTGCTGGCTGAACTCTCTTAAAGACCCCTCAGGGCGGCTTGGTCGCTGGGCTTTGCGCCTCCAAGAGTTCGCCTACTCAGTCGTGTACAAATCTGGCCGCATGCACCAGGATGCCGACTGCCTCTCCCGGTACCCTGTCGACGATCCTGATGACACTGACGCCAACACGATCTGCTCCATATTCTCAGTGTCCAACTTGGTTCACATTGGGGAAGAACAGAAACGGGATGCCGTGCTCCTCGACATCATCACCCGCACGGAATCTTTCCCAAACGACGCCTCTGTTCGCCACTTTGTGCTTCAAGAGGGCGTCCTCTAACATCGAAATTTCCGACCTGACGGACCTGACCTTCAAATTGTCATGCCTAAGCATTTACGACGCAGTGTCCTCGCTGAACTTCACGATGCGCCGACAGCTGGACACCTCGGCGTCTTTCGCACATACGAGCGCGTACGCAGCCGTTTCTTTTGGCCAGGTCTTGCTCGCTCAGTACGCCGCTATGTCGCCACGTGCGAGTTATGTCAACGCCGCAAAACACCGTCGCTGCTACGCGCTGGCCATCTTCAACCACTGGACATACCCACGGAACCCTTTTACCGCGTTGGATTAGACCTTCTTGGACCTTTTCCCGTCTCAACCATAGGAAACAAATGGATCGCAGTGGCTACAGATTACGCTACACGCTATGCGATCACGCGAGCTCTACCGACAAGTTGTGCAACTGACGTTGCTGACTTTCTGCTACGGGACGTTATCTTGGTTCACGGTGCCCCAAGACAACTGATCACAGACCGTGGCCGTCAATTCCTGTCTCAAGTTATCGCCGACATCTTACGTTCCTGTTCTACGCAGGACAAACTGACCACTGCATACCACCCTCAATCCAATGGGCTAACGGAACGCTTTAATCGCACGCTTACGGACATGCTCGCTATGTATGTGTCGCCGGACCACCGAGACTGGGATGTTGCCCTACCCTACGCAACTTTTGCGTACAATTCATCGCGTCACGACACGGCAGGCTTTTCCCCTTTTATCTCCTGTACGGAAGAGAGCCGACTTTACCGCTGGACACGATCATTCCTACCTCCACTTCGTCCACCAGCGAGTACGCCCGAGACGCAATCGCGCGAGCCGACGAAGCCCCACAGCTCGCCCGCTCTCGGCTGACGGCGTCGCAAACCAAACAACGACGCCGGTACGATGCTACTCATCGAGACGCACATTTCGTTCCCGGTGCCCTTGTGCTACTCTGGTCCCCTCATCGTCGGGTGTGCCTATCCGAAAAACTTTTGTCTCGTTACACTGGACCTTACCGTGTACTGCGTCAGGTAACACCTGTTACCTATGAGATTGGCCCCATCTGTCCATCGCCATCTGTTCGGTCCAGCGATATTGTTCACGTTTCACGGCTCAAGCCCTACAACACCGCTTCCGAAAACGACCTTTAAAGCTCCGGGACGGTGCTTCGGCCGCCGGGGGTAATGCTACGTACCAGCGGCATCGCGGCCAAGGAGACGAAGAGAAGGACGAAACAGACAGACTGGCGCGTGCTGTTCGCGTCGGTTGCGCTGCTCGCCTATTGCTGTAAACAATACAGGGATACGGATCCCTCTGAGCTGGTGTCTTGTTCCGTAACAATATGACGTCATCATGACGCCAGATATCGGCAAATTTGGTGACGTCACTATGACGTCGTCAGATGACATTATCGCTTGGTAAAAGGCGAGGCAATCACGGAGGCAGTGTAAAAACCAAGTCAGGTGCAGAAAGCTTGCAATCCTGGATCCTGGAGACAGTGCTGAACTACTTTAGGTGCAGAAAGCTTTAGGAGGTGGGCGGGGGAGGGTTCTACATCGACTGAAAACAAAAAAGACTACTTTTGCCTTGGAGTCATGTTTAGCGAATGCTTAAAGAACCCTGTGAGTTTTCTGTTGACAACCTTGTGCTGGCTTTGTTTAATGGTCGTGTCAATAATATTCCAAAATATCTGTGCATTGCCAAAGACAGGATCACATTTTACTCCAATTGTAGCGTTATAATGGCATTCTACAGTGCAAAAAGCTCCTCTTACTCTGAGGATAAGTTTCGTGAGATTCGAAAGACCTAAGGACAAGTAAACACGGGCACCGGCGCTTCTTAATGGCTGCATGCAATACTCCTCTACACGAGGTGTGTGTTACTAACATTGGCCTGATTAGTGTCTACTGATTAATGTCGCAGGGCGCTGCTTGGTCCAGCATGGTGGTCTGCTTGTTACAGTTGTGGCACGCCGTTGGCAAAAGCTTGTACACAGGCGTCCCGGCGCCCGTGTTCGTGGGGACGCTCGATCGTTGCCCTGTGGCTAAAAACAGTACCAGTGACTGGGGAAGCCGCGGAGTCACCATGCCACAACCCATGCTGACTAGCAGGTGTGCAAAGACTTCAGTATGTGTTGTACTAATGATGTTTGCTACGCCTAGATTCCATGAGGTTACACTATCGACAATTGAATTTTGGCATTTCATAATTTAGAAATTTCATATGAAAATCACTCAGAAAATAACGCCCGTACGTCCATCACCGTCTTTGCGCCTATGCAACATAGTCCGCTGTCTGCTCCACGGCCGGAATGGAGAGGGGCGCGGGCGCCTCTCCAGCCCGTCTGTGGCTTCTCCGATCGCAGTCCGTCTAACTCCCGGCGCTGGCGTTATGCTGTCGCATTGCTGGTTTTGGACAGACGAATTAGCGCTTGAGCAACGCTGGTGTTCACGGGCAAGCAAGCGTTGGCGTTCCAAACGTGCAGTCTGCTCGACTTATGTGCATTAAACGACACCCACACGAGACATTAGATACTGCGTGACACCAACTAGAGACATGAGACGACGACAGCGCGGCCGCTGAAACCTTTCCGCAGTTAAAGTAAAGAATGAAGTACAGTGCAATCCGGCAGCACTGCACTTCGTATGTGCAGTGTGTGCAACCTATCGTACCTACCTATGTTCAATGCAGTCATGTTTTACTTTCGACTCTTGGATTGCAGGGCCGAGGTCTTTCCACTGTATCAACTCTCGTTCTTTTGGAGCTCATTTATTGGTGCCTTACTTACGATGCTGCTCGGCACTGCTGTAAGTGTTTTAAGAGGTGAGTAGTACGTCATTTGGCTGAAGCCGCTCAAGACTTGAAGTTATGCATACGATACCTACGGCCGGTACATGTAAATGGGACACTAAAGGTAAAAATCAAGTCGACATGCATTGTTGAAGAAGCGTTCCAGAAACTTCGTAGTGCTTGTATTCGTGCCATGGAAATGCTTAGTTTGAAAGGAAAGCAGGTTTTAGTGGTCCGCATATTATTGCCGCAATTAAATCCACCCGTCGGTCACCAGATTATTCGACGATCGCCGAGCGTATTCGCGTATTCGACGATCGCCGAGCGTATTCATTCACGACGAAGGAAAAGAGTGAAGGGGGAAGACTGTGGTGGCGGCGTCTACCTCGCCGTAGTGTGGTGGCACTGCTGCGATATCACGTAGACAACTTGCGAAAAACCGGAGAAAGCGAGACGGGGCAGCGCGCTCACGCCGGCGGAAATAACGGAGAGGCGTTGAAAGCGCGATACCGAATACAGACAGCGAAAATAAGACCACGCAAAAACGGAGAATGCGGTCCAAGACCCTGAGTCCAAGGAAGGACGTCGCCGTCTACATTCATTCACGCCGGAGGAACGAGCGGAGAAGCATGTGCAGGAGAATCCTTCCCCATATGAATGTTGCGGCCTCAGGAATCTTGACAGCGAAACTGTTCCTAGTCGACCGTTCGCGGTGAGCCGTCGCAGAGCTCGGGAGGCGCCGTATAGTCAAGTTTTTCAGTGCGACTGCGGTACCAGAATGCAAAGCCTAGCGGATAAAAAAAAAATTGGCCGCGTATCTGCGTGCTTCCCTGCAAATGTTGCCGAAAGACGATTGCCTTCTGCCGGCCGTACTACATGAGTCCTGGTCTCAGCCGTGGCCACACGTGATACTGTTCCCAGGGCCGCTGCCAGGGCGCAGCACCATATCGTCGGCCATAGAGTTTCCTACAATACTTATAGAGGGAGCTCTGGCGCTAGTGTATATGGGAGCTGGAGCGCATGGCGCTTCAGCCAGCATAGGAATGATGGGTAGTACACGGATTTGCCTAAACTTCGTTCTTTCGGCTCCGTTTGGCTCCGCGTCGCCTGCATCCGCTTTGTCGAAGGACAAAGTTGAGCAAAAGTAAGCAGTTCCACTTCACCACTAACTTTTTTAGGTTCACCAATTCAAATTTGGTAACGAAGTTCACAACGGTCTATTCTTTTGTCCGAAAGAAAACCAAAGCACAACAATAAACAAAGCCACAAGTGCGTTCGAAGCCCGCAAGCACGAAGACTAGGGAAATCCGTGTACTACCCATCATTCCCATGGTCGCTGAGCGATCGCAGCGCCAGAGTCCCCTGTAGTTAATTTTAAAGTCTTGCTGAGTAACTAGTTACTAGTAACGCGTTACTGGTAAATAGTTACTTTTTCCGGTAACTTGTAACTGTAACGGGAAATGCCGTTACAGCTACTTTGCCATTCCCTCTCCACCTTTCACCTATTCACAACAAGCACCCCTACCAACATAAGAGAGGAGATCGCTTACAGAATTATCTACCCTGCAGAAGACCGAGGTCAGCAGTCGGTCTTTAACGGAACTTAAAGGCAGCTGACCAATATTGGTCAGCTGCCAGCTTGTAAAAAGATGACGTGCTACGTGACGCCAGCAGGCAGAAAAAGAGTGTTCCACACTCGCCGCCATGGCTGCGACTGGCGCTGACTGACACGCGTAGGTTTAAATGCACATATATACCCCATAAAGTGGACGGGAAGATGACCGCCGCCGTAGCTCAGTGGTAGAGCATTGGACGCGTTATTCGAAGGTCGCTGGTTTGGTCCCTGCCGGCGCCAAGTTATGTTTTCGTCCACTTTACTTTCTTCACACTTTATCCTAATGACAACTACTAACATCCCCTATACATTCTTTGGTATCATTGTCTGTCATTTATCATTATTATTGTGTCTAACTAAGAAACGAGCCCTTAAAAGTCATCGTCATTGCTTCATTCATATCGAGGGTCTCGTTCTGGCGGACTTGATGCCTTCAGGTTGTATGCGAGGGATTATTGGTCAGCTGCCAGCTCGTAAAAAGATCACGTGCTACGTGACGCCAACAAACAGAAAAAAGAGTGTTCCACACTCGCCGCCATGGCTGCGACTGGCTCTTACTAACACTCCTAGGTTTAAATGCACATACATACCCCATAAAGTGGACGGGAAGATGACCGCCACCGTAGCTCAGTGGTAGAGCATCGGACGCGTTATTCGAAGGTCGCAGGTTCGGTGCCTGCCGGCGGCAAGTCATCTTTTCGTTCACTTTACTTTCTTCACACTTTATCCTAAATAAAACGACTAACATCCCCTATACTTTCTTTGGCATCATTGTGTGTTAGTTCTCATTATTATTGTAACTGTAACAGGTTACTTTTGGAAACTCTAACTGCAACTGTAACATAATTACTTTTTAACACAAAAGTGTTTTATGCCGGGGTCCACCACGGCTCCACTGACGCATTTCCGTCACGGATTTGACGTTCTAAAATATAAAGACTAACATATGGCAAAGAAAAAACTTAGAAGAAAAAGTTCCGTCACCGGGAGTCGAACTTACGACCCTCGAACCCCAGCGCGCAGCGCGAAACGACTCCGCCACAGACGGCACGTTCATCAACATATTAACGGCGTGCTATTTAATATACCATTTGCCGGTGGCTGGGATCGCGGTACAACAGCGTGTCTTCGTTATAACTAGCGAGATGGCACGAAGGGCTCGAACGGCCTGCGTCGCCTGACGCGTTGAGATGAGCGTGCGCCTCTACAGGGCGTAGTCGCGCCTGCGCGCGCGCTTATCTTGTACATACGTCTCGCGCTGTCACCGCAAGTTTGCGCTGAAGTTACAGAGAACACGAAGGTCGCTTCGCTCACTACAGTGGCCGCTTTTGCGAAAGGAGCGCGCTGCTCACAAACAAATAAGTTACAACTGTGACAGTTCACGCTCATCCTGTGTATACTTGTGCGTTCGTTTCGTGCGTCCTTCTTTGTATTTGACCAGCGCGCGTTAACTGTCGAGCTGTGACAGTTGTTAGTTCGCGCTCATCCTGTGTATGTTCGTTTCGTGCGCTCTTTCTGCTTGAGCAGCGCGTTGCAAGTTTCTTGCTGCTTGCCGTTCTTCAGGTGACATTACAACTTGTTGCTATATCATTCATTCCTTCGCCCTCGGGGCGAAACAATCCACAGCAAACGCTCAACTACGTCTGTGAAGACACGTTTTACTTTCGTGTTATACCGATTCCTATGACAGAGGGATCAACCATGCTGTTTGGCTTAGGTAACCGTAACTGTAACACTCTTACTTTTTACTGGTAACGTGCCCATGACTGGCATCAGCTTCGCTATTTCGACGGCTTTTACGATGTGGAGCTGGCTGCATATTTTTTTTTTTTTTTGCTAGACAAAGTTACACGGTGCTTTTGTTACGCATTCTGTCTTGCTTCCTTTATATCCTGGCTAGATAGTATGGCCCATCCACCAGAATTTTTGACGCCGGGCTTCTCATCTGACTTGCGAAAAGCTTCTACTGAACAGCTCAATCAGATAGGCTGTTGATTGCTAGCTGCTCTGTTCAGATGTTCTGCAATGAAACCTCGTTGTATGTCGGACGTACGCGCAAAACATCTCCTTTTCTGTTCCTCTAAGGTGGAACCGCAACGTGCAAAGACAATCTCAGTCTCACAAGTCCGCTCTTTCTGAACTTGTGGAGGCGCTTCAAATTTTTTAACAAGCTGATTCAGGTGAGTTAAACCATTTCTAAATGCAAAAAAAAGAAGAAAATTGCACTCAATTTAACGCTAGATACAAAGAAGGAGGATCGTGCAAAACGCAGTTTTGGACTATATACTAATCAATGTCTAAAACAATTAGTTTCTTCTACGGTTGCTCGTTTCTGTGACGCATACAAAGAAAATGTACTCAACAATTTTAAAGCGACAGCGGTAAAGAGTCAGTGTCGCAGAAAATTTGGTGTCGATGCTTTTATCAGTGGGCGAAAAATTCATCCGTGAGCCAACTATCTCGTTGATGCGAATAATAAAAATGAGGGTTTGTGGTTTCAAGCCGGTGTAAACCAGCAGGGATTCTGCGTGGCACTCAACAATTCTCCCACAGGACCACACCAGGGCTTGAAATTCTTTTGAAAAATGCCGTATACAAGTGTCATGTCAGGAGAGGAGTCACGTTAACATACGTAATGTTGCGTGGCAGAAGCGTAGAATCACAACACATGAATTGCTGACGAGTGAGAGGTTTGAAGCGGTCACATATTACAAATGGCTCAGCAGTAATTCGTCATTATCATTATCATAATCATAATCAACAACAAAATCACAGTGTGCAACTCCGTAGGTGCGCGTTTGCCTTACAAACGCGTAGCCGGTATATCGCTACTTCGCAAAATGGCGAATAATGGCGTAGTGGGTACTTCGCGACTACACTTGCAGTAGGTGCTCTAGGGGTGTTTCCAACGGCAAATCACACGCGCAAAGACACTATTTACCACGCAACCCGGTCCACCGAGAAGCGAATCATGGCGAGCGAATGAGAAGGCGATGCAAACGGGGTCTGAAACGCTTTGGCGTTCCACTCTTAAATGCGCAGAGGAAGCGCCCTGTAATTTTTTTCGATGCTTATACACCACTCCCATATATGTGCTCGGTGTTTCAAGAAATGCGCTCGAAAATCCTAAAAAAAATAAGGGAAATGCAATGTTTGCTCGATGCCTCCATCACTACATTTCACGTGGTGGCAGACATCTTAACATGACTATAGAGATCAATTACGGCGGTAATTGAAGAAATTAAATTACCTAAAATTTCTAATAGTGGAAACAGGTGGCCGGGTCAATTTGAAAACTTGGAGCCCTTCATGAGAAGCGCCCATTGCCACTTGGCCAAAACGCAGACGCTGGTAATTTGGGCAGAGTGATGAAATATCACCAGTTTTGCCAGCGACACCAAAACCGAAACGCGGAAGAACTCAACTGCCGTATTCCTCCGAGAAGTTGAGAATAAGCGAGGGTCGTTACATTAACGACCAGTCGACTTCGCTTTGTGGATGTGCAGGCTGTGTTTGCGATAATGGCACACTCGGCGCACATACGTTAACGAATGCAAAAGAATTAACACCGCTGTAACGTTGGCATCATTTTGGTGGTCTGTAGTTGCGCTCATCTGCGCTTCTGATTCGGTTTTGCCGGTGAATTTGGTCGAATTTCAATACGCCGCAATAATTACCAGAGGCGGCCTTTGCGAAATCTCAAAGCGGCAGTGGGCTCTTCGCAAGAAGGGCTCCAATTCTCTCTTTGACCGAACCGCCTGTTTCCACTAATTAAAAAGTTCATTACTTTAATATCTCTAATTATGCTCGTAATTGTCCTCTTTAGACGTGTTAAGATGTCTGTCGCGGCATAGAAAGCAATTATGAAGGCAGCGAGGATATACACAGTAGCCCCGCCACGGGGGTCTAGTGGTTATGGCGCTCGACTGCTGACCCGAAGGTCGCGGGATCGAATCCCGGCCGCGGCGGCTGCATTTTCGTTTGAGGCCCGTGTACTTAGATTTAGGTGCACGTTAAAGTACCACAGGTGGTCGAAATTTCCGGAGCCCTCCACTACGGCGTCTCTCATAATCATATCGTGGTTTTGGGACGTTAAACCCCAGATATTATTATTAGGATATACACAGTATGTATGAAATGTATCGGGAACAATCTCGGCCTGACGTGACTGTACGTGGCAGCGTGCTCACAAAGCGCATGCGCCGTGGTGGGAGATGTGACGTTCAAGAAGCGCCAAGTGACAGTCGCCTACGAGTGTTCGTTCAGGGCAGATCGTGTTTGTAGTGAACCCCTGTCCGGTCACTCGCTGCAAGCGCATAATGCAGCAAACGACTGAACAGCAGCACGATTGAACATCAATTTTGTGTTGGCCTGACGATACCTGACTATGTGATGATAAAAGACATCGCGACGATTGCGCAGCCCCATTACAGCCCCGACTTGGGACCAGTCGACTATTTCCTGCCGACTATTTCCTACCAAAGGACACCACAATGGGACCCTGCCGTCAAAGAAGCTTGTACGTGTGCGCTTAAAAGACATTCCAAAATCCGCCTACCGGGTGGCCTTCAAGTCGTGGAAAAGCCATTCGCAAAGGTGTGTCGATGCTCAATGGGTGTACTTTGAAGACTTCTGAGGCGTTATAGCAACATCTCTAATAAATCTGTATTTCCGTTAACTTTCCCCGATACTTTTGATCGAAACCCTGTATTGCGTTTCCCTCATGTCTTTAGGATTTTCGGACACACTTCCTGAAACAACTTGTTTACAGTCTTATATGCGAATGTTAGTGCTTGTGAATGCATGTCACTTACCGCAGTATTCTCGTTTCATCGTTTTCAGCTGCAACAAAGTAAGGTGTAGGTTACGCCCTACGCGATGGCGACGCTTCGGGTGGCGAAGTCCCAATGAAAACTATATTTGTTATTTATAGAAACACAGTGATAAAATTTGGCATGCAGATGTCATGTGTTGTTCCGATATCATAACCTAAATGAGTTTTCAGCTGTCTGTTGTAGTTTCTGAGTTACAGCACTTCATAGACTCCCATTGTCGTCCCAAATTTAATTAATGAAATAGACGTAGGTTCGTCAAGATTTTTGGATGAGGATATTCACAAAAGCCCATTCTCTGCCGTAAAGCTGTTGGTTTATTTTTTAATACTCAAAAAGCACACAGAAATATGCCCTGTATATATTGTCTTAATAACGGCTTTCACAAAATGCCAATTACAAAAACTTGCACGACGTGCAGAGAAATATGGACAGCTTTACGACACTCACCAATGTCTCTGGATCTAAGTGCGGAAAACAGAATGGTTATATCTTTATTTTTGTGGAATGGCACAGGGATAACTCACAGCCATTGCTCAAAAAAATGAAAGCTGAGAAAATGGAGCTCAGAAGGGAGCTGGTGTTATTTTTCATTGGACAAATGCAGATTTGCGGCAATCTAGAGCTTCGATCTGTCCTCTTTACGATGACGCCAAAATGGTGGCAGTATGCCTAGGGAAAGCAGCAAGATTTGCATATTCTAAAACCCAATTTTTTTTATAGTTCCCCCTCCCCTCCACCCATTCAGTAGGTTTCAGCGCCCTCGCTGGTGCATAACGACAGAGAAAGCGATTAAAGGGTGCGACAAATCTCTGTAACTCTGCTCGCACCGGAATGATTATAAAAATTTTGCGGTAGTCGATTCGTGAGGCAATACATTCTTTTAATGGAGTTATTCTATGATTCCTTGGAAACGTTTGGGAGGGCCCCGGTAATAGCTGCGTGAAGGCTGAATAACGATGTCTGTGATTTTTCTTCATTGCAGGTCGACAAAGAAGCGGGGAATGGCGGCGCGACGTTGCTTCGCATCGACGAGGACATGCGTGGAAGAACCATCCATGACACCGAGATGTCAGTTCGCGAAGAACATAAATATATCTTTGAATCTGGGGCACAAGCAAGCACCAGTGCCAATGAAGTCTCGCTATAGCCCTTTAGCTTAAAAGTGAGAACGAGGCACCAATATTCTGAATGAAGGAAAAAAATTTCGAGGCAGAAAAGCAAGAACCTGCATCACGACTGCTAAGTCGTACCCATCTGAGATGCTTCAGTGTAGTGGTGATTCGGGGATGCCTGTTTCAAATATTCATAGTGCGAAAACTTACGTCTCCGAGGCAGCATGCTTCGTCAGCGCAGAGTCTTTCAGTGGATGTTTTACAGCGAGAAGTGTGCGGACCACGCACCAGGGGTCGGCACGGGGGCGCCGCGATGGAACGTATTCTGCATCGGGTGCAAGCAGGTATATCTGCTGCCGCTGGCCGCTCCTGAACGCTCCACTGAGAAGTTGGGGTTCATTAGCGATTATTGTTTCTAACGTGCGGATGAGCAGAACAAAGACTTCATATTTGGGGGCATTGTTTTCCGTATTTGTGAGACGTCATATTGTAGTGTCGTGGTGATATACAAATTGTATATTGTATGGGCTGCGTATGTTATGTTTTATATTTACTGAGAGAACGCTGTTCTATATATGATCTCTGAACCCCCTATGTTCTATATTGTACTCCTCCATGAGCTAAGGAGTAGCCGGCGCCTTTATTGTGCTCCAACATGTCCTTATATCATGTCAAAAAAAAAAAAAACGTTTCCTCGTGAATTGCAGGGAATGCATCAAAAACTGGTATGCATGTGTTAAAATTCTGCGTGAGCTTCGTCCGCCTCAAGTGCACAATCATATTGCCTATGTTTAAGACGGTGGCAGAGACCTGCTGACATTAAGTACAGCAGCAACGGCTGCATCACTCTGCTTGCTTGAAATGCGAGCGCTTAACGTGGACAAGGACTTAATAGAAATAACACACGGATAGGCGCTTACTACCAACTGAAGGTTTAATGGGAAAATGAGACACATATATACTGACAGATGAAAGTTTCGTAAGCACATCCGATAAGAGCACACCACAAACAAACCATAACAAGAGTGATAAAAACTCTTCCAAAGCCCACTTTACCATACAGCAATTCCTTAACGCCTACGGCATCTGCCACTCTCAAGAAACTCAAGCTCCCTATCAGACAGAGCTATTGACGGTTTGCTCACGCAAGTCAAGCCGCCACGCGCTATGTTTGCAGCCTCAATGATAATCCTTGTGCGCTCATAGCGTTATTGTGCAAACATAGCGCGTACATTTTTAGAATGCGTCGATGAGTAGTGTAATACCACTCTTCAATATCTAGGGACATACTGCTGGCACCTGTAGCACACGTGCCTGCAACGTCAAGGAAATGCCTACAAATTGTATTGCGAGATTCTTTAGTAAACTGCAGCCGGTCCTCGATTTAATTCATGTCGCTCGGTCGCTGAGGTAACCAAGGATTGAAATTTGTGACCACTACAAAAATCAATTGTCTGCGTAACGAAATTCCTTAATAATACATTTGCTTAAGAGGGTTGTAATGCGAACGCGTTGGTTAAAATACATGACAAAAAAAAATGCCAGGCCTGCGTGGAACACGCAGCGCACTGACAGCGAAACACGGAGAAGCGGCCTTTCTTGAACCAGTTGTAAACTCCCTTGAGGTGACTGCTGCAAGTGCACTTGCATGGACTACAGCATAAATATCACATTTTTGCTAAGTAGGGGAAGCACCCACTATGCTATTACCCATCATTTGCGGATAGCCGACCGGGCTCAGCCCTGGCTAACTTCCCTGCATTCCTTTTGTCATTATTCTCCTCTCTCCTGTCTCTGCGGAGAAGTTAGGTATTATGTACGCATCTGAAAGGTATTATGTGCACTTTGTTGATGATGTGGCTGATGTCGACGAAGAATTGTGGCTGAGCCATTTGTAATGGGTGGGAAGCTTTAAATCACACACTCGTTCAGCAATTCGCATTGCGTGATGCGTGGTGTTATTTCAATTTTTTTTTCAACTTTAACCTTTATTCTTCTAGTTACAGACTAGAAAACGTCCTCCGGGGCTAAAAGCTGCCGTCAGCAGCTTGACTGGGCCCAGGAGGTGTTGTACATGACAGCGCGATAAGAGTAAAAGTTTAGGAACCAAACTGAAACGTAAATTTGCCATTCAGATACATGCTTACGACAGGATCTTTAACATTCAGTAAGAAACATTGTTGTGCAAATAGCGAGGCAATAAAATAAAACATGGTCATTTTATATGCATCGGTATACGTATATGCTTACATGTTAACGAGATAGATTAGTAGCATTCCTTGCGAAATAGATTAGTAGCATTCACATGATTATTTAGAAATTTCGGCAAATTGTGTTTAATGGATTGCAACATATATTCGGCGCGAAAGGTCGGTGCGAACGAAGGTTGGGGGTTTGTGAGGTGCACAGGTGTCTCATGGTGTTGCAAGCTCGCTATTGATGTAAGAAAATTTCTATATTCTTTTTTTTTCCAAAATAAAGTACTAGTAGAACACGGTATTCGTAGTATCGATCTACCAATATGATTTGGTATTTTTGTGACAATGTTTCTGTGGTTGATTTCACTCTTCGACCACGCTCTACTAAATCTGTTAACGCGATTCCTTGCCCGATATGACACTTGTATAGGGTCTTTTAGCGAAGGAGTTTTCAACCACAGGCGTGGCTTTGGGGTAGAATACTCGACTGCCACGCAGAAGTCCCGGGTTCAAATTCCGCTGGGTCCTAGTATTTTTTTCTCATTTGCGCGATAGCGGTTAAGCACACCAGCGGCGGTTGCGGCGGACAACTACGGCACCAAGCTCGGCTGTTATTTTAATCTCATAACAGCTTTCGCTGTAAAACAGTGCTGCATGAAAACACGTACAATTTCCTAATGGGTCCCCTAAGTGTTTGACAATTGCTATGGTATAAATCATCAAAAATCGCTAGTGCAGCATCAGAGGTAGCTAACCGGAGGCCCATCATGTAATCTATCTTTACATTTGTGAGAGTGTAAGTGCACGCGAAACTTCGATAAATGCACAGTGCTAAAACATTAGGGTGATGGACTGGGCTGTATACAGTGTTAAGTGCACAGGCGGAGGAAACAAGCAACGCGTCTAATGGTAGAGGCCTGGCCCATCGATTGTAGTGGAAGAGCATGCGTAAGCCAGTCTGATTAACTTACATAATAGAGCAACGCTCCGCAACTGCGAGCAGGATTACAACACTCGGCATCAATAACATCAAAGTACTTGTGTCGTCAAGGCCTGCAACTTTCAACAGCAAAATGTGCTGCATTGGCGTTTACAAAGAAGTCAATGACTCGGCGCCCGATCTTCGCTGACGGGGCAGTGATTCCTGCTGTCACGCGCTGCCGATATTTAGCGTCGTCATTAACCGCAGCCTATCGTGGACGAAGCATGCCGCGGCGCTACAGACCAAACGTTTTGTTTTGTAGACGTTCTTCGTGTTATAGCAGGAGTGGGGGGCTTTGGCGCTGAGGCAGCGCGCGAGTGTGGCAGCTCCGAACGTATGCACGGTGCCCATATCCGTCCTACTTGCGACAGCTGCTTAGAGTCATTTCTGCCTATTGCCGCGAGTCCTTATTTGTTGATTTTCATGTGATCGAGTTTCACGCACAAACACTGCTACCACCGCTCGGAGCATGCCACGCAGCAGTGTTTAGGAACACCGCGCTTGTTTGAGATTGTTTCTTCAAGATAACACGAAGGGCGCGATCTGTCAAGTTTATTCGAGAGCTTACCCGAGCACCAGCGACAACGCTGAACGGTTCCGTCACTGATGTATAAAGGACGACGCGTTCTGACGATGATCAGATTACTGACGGCCGACGACTGTTTTTGCTGCTATCACTTTGCAGCGTTTATAGCTTGTACTTTCACTTTTCACATCGTGGGCACAAGTGGACCCAGTAAAGCATTTCATCGTTAACGGCTGCGTTTGCTTTCTTCACCGTCACACCTACGTGGCGAAATTTGCGGATCATAAATCAGCGGCCAAAACATCTCGACATTTCCTAAAGATAAACACAAGCACAAACGTAAGCGCATAGCCTACAACCACATGGCGAGGTTTGTTGCATGTGTGCGACCGAAATGCCGTCTCTTTCCAATACGTCGCCGCATTTCTGCGCCGGGAACGTTGAATCCGAGCGGACATGGTATATTTCTAAAACATTACACCATTTCCCGCTAAAGGGGACCATGAGGCGATGCGAAGCCGGAGCACTTGCACGATCGCGTTCCGTTGGCGTTGCTTGGGCATGCTACCGACCTCGCGTCGTGGAAACCGAAGAGGAACGCTACGTGCGTCTTGTTTTCCCTCTAGCCTGGCCGTTAATTCTCACAGGGCGAGCGGGGAACGCCGTCGGCAGGAGTGCGAGAGGGTGCAGCGTAGGAGAGGAGAGAGAGGGGGAGGGGAGACGCATGCGCTGGTGCTCATCGCGGCGTTGCGCAGTAGAGAATTTCGGCATGTCTAGCCCACTGATCTCCACTAGGAGGAGCTGGATGGCGCATCGAGCACGCGGGCGTGAAGCCACTGGAAGCCGGCGTTTTTGTCCCGGAAGAGAGTTTTTCTCTTCTTTTTTAAAGAAATACCTGGCTGTAGCGCAGTAAACTGTACGAATCGACCAGAAAAGTCGTCAGGGAAGACATTTCACGCGTAAGTACCTCAAAGTTGCATTACTTTTTACGCATTTTGTACGCTGCAGCACTCCGCCGTATTCGGACGGTGTCGGCACGGCGTCTGTCATCTTTCGTGTAGCGTTCGTCGGCGTCTAAAGTGAGGCGTAGTCGCACAGTTTGAAAAATAAAAGAGAAAGACGATCATAACAACAGCTGCCACCCGGGAATATTTGGATTGCGCGACTGAGACGGACAGAAGACGTCAGCTTCCGGGACAAACAGGCGACGTTCCGGTGGCTTCACAAGCGCCCGCCTCGCAGAGCGGGGATGCGCCGTCCAGCTCTTTTAATGGAGGTCAGTGGTCTAGCCCACGTTTCAGAGGAAGAGTGGAATGGGGGAGGGGAGAGGAGGAGTGGAGCGGCAAAAGGGAGAGGGGGAAAGGGGATAGGGGAAGTGGAGAGGTGAGGGGAGAGGGTGAGAGGAGACGGTATGCGCATGCGCAGTAAGGGTGGTCACGCCGCACACCACCACCACCACCACCGGATTGAACTCCGCCATAAGATACTTCGCATCTAAAAGACAGGGCGTGCGAGCACGGACACGAGAAAGCCACGACACCACAAACTCCGACTAACATTTGAAGAGAAGCACAAGGGCGAAAAAGAAAGAAGGCACGAAAACTGATCTGCACATGCCCATCAATCCGTCACGCGTCGGGGGTCTGCGTGAAAGATAAATGTTAAGGCACTTGATTTCACCTTTATGCAAGTTAATCGACGGCAAGGAGAAACGTGTTGTAGGTATACCGTACATTCATTGCGTGTCTCACAGGTTAAAGAAAGTATGTAGTAGATACGGCGTTATGTTGTTTTCGCGGCTGCCACTAAGCTAGGTAAGATTTTTGCCGCTGTGCAGAGGAAGAATGAGCGACTAAAAGACAAGAGGCGGACCGATATTTGTTTCGTAAAACACCAAGAAATTCACTGATTGCCGTACAAGTAGGGCGTATAAGGTCCCTTTCAGCTGCGGCCGCTTCTACGTAGGACAGACGGGCCGGTGCATTAACCAGAGCTTATTGGACTAAGAGATCGCTAACTGGAGACTCACCTTCTAATCTAACTTTGCATTGTCGAGATTGTAAGTGCACGCCGGAATTCGATTAATGCGCAGTGTTGTATCGGCATAGAAATGAAGAAACGCGCCTGACGATTGAAGCATGGCATATGGAGAATAGTGGTAGAGCATACATCAGCCAACCAGTCGATTAACTTGCATAAAGATGAAATCAAATGCCTTGACATTTATCTTCCACGTAGACCCCCACGCGTGCCGGAATGATAGGTTCGCCTATTGCTTGGCATGCGCAGATAAGTTGTCGTGCCTTCTTTCTATTCCGCGGTTGTGCGTCTCTTCAGTTGTTAGTCCACGTTTGTGCTGTCCTGACTTCTTTCTTGTGTCCGTGTTTGCACGCCCTGTCTTTTTAGAATGAATACTTACCAACTAGCTCATCATCATCATCAGCAGCAGCAGCAGCCTGTCTACGCCCACTGCAGCGCAAAAGCCTCTCCCATGTTCCAGCCAATCAACCGGGTCCTGTGCTTTCTGCTGCCACGTTATACCTACAAACTTCTTAATCTCATCTACCCACCTAATTTTCTGTCTCGCCCTCACGCGTTTGCCATTTCTTTGAATCCAGTCAGTTACCCTTAATGACCACCGGTTATCCTGCCGACGTGCTACGTGCCCGGCCCATATCCATTTCTTCCAACTAGCTCAGCTCTCTGTTATTCTAAGACGTGGTATCCATTACGTAGTAGTGTATGAGCGTACGCATCCGCACTCTGACAAAACCCAAGCGTACACTGCCTGCAGGTTACGCTATATTGTTTGTATAGACACTAGAGGCACATTTCTACGCTGATACATTTCCAACTACTCAAAATGTGTCATCCGTCCGAGTGACATATATTTGTGTGAGGCTGTGCGATGGAAGATGACCGAATTGTTATTGAAAAAAACTTCGTCATTAAAGAAAAGCTGGTATCACTGGTATCCTAGGCATGCGTCTTTTTATTACGCGAACGTTGTTGTAAACCGCCGCTGTGACAGCGTTCTGTCATCTTTTTAAATTAATAATATCAAAGAGCGTTAAAAACCTCCGAAAAACATTCCTTCAGTACCAGTACATTTCGCGTTAAGATTTCCAAGCACAACTCATGCTTCCAGGAAAGAATTGCTGCTGTGCGACAATACGAATTTACCAATAAACATAAGTAAATATAATTATGCTGCATGCATTCAATAAGCTCTCGTTCAATGTGAGACCAACATGAACAACGTGTTGGTGCACGAAAATGGAATAAATGGCAGTTGTATGCGTGCTCTAGAAGGTCTGTCACAGGGCCATCGCAGCTGTAAAACTTTTGCATTCGAGGAGATTTGAAACAGCTGTTGTTATTCATTCTGGCATGAGAGGAAGTACATCGCCTCTTCCGTGTGCACCGACAGGGGCGGTGCACAGTTGAGCGCGATTTGAAGGTTATCGTGCGAGCGTCGACCATGAGCGACAACAGCGCCCCGTCCCAGAATACTCTTTCGGGGAGAGGAAGGTATCAGGCACGCGTCACTCAATTTTTTTTTTCTCTTCCTTAAACTGCGATCACTCCCGTATGAGGAAGGCACATTTTCGATTCTTTTATTTTGATGACAACGAGACCTATTTTGTTCAAAATTGCAAGCCGTTCAAACGAACCAGTGCCAAACACCAGCTTTACCACAACTTTCCCAGCATTTACGTTATTGTCCGTGGAGATAAGAGCCAACAAACAATACACTTCATCGCAACGATTGGAAAGCTTAAAATAGAGAGAAAGGGTGTACAGTTAGTCGTACGGGCGATTGTTGGAGCATGGAACAACCCAACGAGGGCGAGAAGAATGCGTAATCTTGATTTTCACTGTTCCAGAACGTAACGCTAGGCCCCTGGGACGCTAGGCCGGTCGACGCTTGCGCGATAATCGTCATATCGTGCTCGACTGTACGTACATCCTGACGTCCGAGAATGCACACCATCTTTTTTTTTTATCGCCACTAGGCGGCGTAGCTATTACTCAATACCTAGGCAATTTGGATGCACTAATGTGGTTAGTATGTCAATTTTTATTCGCAGTGTCCTGTAGAATTTGGAGGGCGCCATGTGCCACAATTGGTGCTCGCAAATACGATGAGAGCACAGACCAATATTTTCACAGCAGTTATGCCACTTGTCTCAATGTACAGTATGAAGACGCTTTTGCTTCAAAGTTACATCGATCGCAATAGCACGTTGAAACGTGGGTCAGGCGAAGCTACATTGAAGCGGCAAATTACAATCTGTAATGCTATTGGCGACACGTGTACATGCACTTACTTTTACATACTGTGTAATGAAGCATAATGCACGGAGTATGTTTATCGAGCAGAATTGTGTTTATTTAATATCATGTGATTGCTATTGTGAGCATTGCCCTGTGTGCAAAGAAGGCCGAAACGAAAGCAGCCATCACTTCAGACGTGTGCACAGCGGAAGACGTGTACATAGTCACGTCACAGGGATGAAATCAAGATATAACGGTTTTTAGGATATAATGCTGGCTGCTATAGACGGGGAAGTGCCGCCCAATAGTCAAGGGCTGTGAACTTTTGTTTTACCAAAGAAGCAGGCACCCATTGTGGAGGATGGGAAGGACGCTGACACTGACGCGGCTGTACTTACTCAATAGATAAATTAATGAAACATGTCTAATCAAAGAATCCATTTAATACAATGCGCAGTTCTGTTAACCGGTCGGTCCATTTAGGAGATAAGGTTGAGCCGACGACAACGTTTGTTCATCTCATGCCAGCCTAATTGTCTCTGCAGCGATGTAGAACTGACAACTGATACAATTGTGGTGTAGTAAGAACCACATGACCCTATGAAACTGGAAAAAAAAAAGAATGACACTGCCACTTCATTTCAGCTCATCTAGGCATCAGGAACTTCCTATATTATGCTGAGTTTATCATTGCTGATGCAATCACATAATTAGGCGTTTACTCCTTCCATGTATTATAGTTGCTGACGGGGCTAAATAGTGTCATTCGTTGCCTTGGTGTATACGTCTGTACAAGGGAAGCGCTGCACTTAAGTTAACTCGCTGACAAATCGAGCGAAGCCCGGGGACCAAAATATAGGCCTAACACAATGCACCTGGCCCGTTGAATGTAAAATTGTCGAGTTGATTCTTGTTTTCAGAAAACATGCGTGGCGTTGGAACGGGCTTTCACTGCCGACAACTCAACCACGCCGCATTGTGAGAGAGACTTGCAATAAAAGTGTGCCTAGCAAGGTCCCCGAAGATCAGTGGGCCTTCGTGCGATCGTGCGACTTTTCTGTTCTCTTATGTTTATGTCATCAAAAAAACTAGAAGTCGGGAGAGGGATGTCGTGGAGAGCTCGCGCCGTCATAGTTTCACTCGTTACTAGGTGTGTGGAGACGATAAATGCCGTGGAAATAATAAAAACAAGCGAGCTTTTATGGGAAATAACTTCCGAAAAAAGAACGTCTCTCACCGATACGTATAGTCACTACTGTCTCCACAATTAATTGCGACTATTATTCATTAGTCTTCGTGCAGCCTAGCAATGATAATATAGCTGTTAAGTATCACAGAATCCCGGCTGACTACTGGTGACTCCATGCGTATGTCTACCTCGTGATCCAAAGAATATTATGTAATCATATTGTGCCTCGGAGTCACTGTTTTCTCTCACCGTCCACTTTGGCCAGCATTAATTTATTATGTGTTGAATTATATTGGCGACTCGCACTCACTAACGCGAGACGCGTTATTGCGCTCATAAGTATTTCTTGCCGTTGGCGAGCCGCCCTCACCAATGCGAGGTTCAACATTACGATTGCCTCGAATTGCCTATTCAGTAAATTATGTCGTAAGACCTTTCTGTGAATGCACCTGCTATCCCAGTTGACGTTGTACCTGTCTGCACTGGGCTGTTTGCATTAAGCCGATGCATAGACGAAGAATTGTGCTTGCCTGAGCTTGTTGGTGGCACATAGCGACCAACGCTGCATAAGCCTTGTTCTGCACCGAACAAGGCGTATTCGATGTGTGGGCAAGTTAATAACAGTTGTGAGAGGGACCAATGCAGCAAAGAGCACAAAGAAAAATACAGGGCGCGCCGAATTGGGGTCATTTACGATATTCCACTATCACACGGCCAAAGATACATCGGAAAAACGCGCAGATGCCTCACTGACAGGACAAGAGAGCGTGCGGCATCATTGGGAAGAACCCCTGCTGGACATCTCTATTTCTCACAATCGCCAATGCAAGTGCACGGTCAAACTGCACGACATCCAGACTTTAGCAAGAAGCAAATACAAGCTAACGCGCGAAACTTTAGAAGCCATGGTCATCGACGAAAGCGGACAATCATGCATCAGCAGACCTTCCATACTACTAACAGGAAAAGAAAAAAAATTCATGTGCACAAATAACAGTCTGGGAATCAGTGAGCATTGCATTCGCTATCGAACGCTATAAAATTGCAAGGAAAGTTTCAATAAACGTTCAGTTGCTAGTACAGCGGTGTGTCGTCTCCCCTTCTGTACTTGTCCAAATTAGTTGCCTGGAACACTTCGCATAGATGAAGCATACGCATCAATTCTTTAAGTTCGGAATCGTAGCGTTAGAAGGTGATTTGATGCGCTACTGGCGACCACGCCGCTGTCACAATACCGGACAAAGTGTTCTAAAGATGACGTGAAGAGCGTATTTGTTTATGGAGGGCATACGCCGTGTTGCTGCGGATGATTTCCTTGGCAGCGTCGTCCAGAAGTTCGTCATCTTGGATTCTTACGTGAGAAGGAGTCCACTGAAGAACAACATTTCATCCTCGTTTCTCCTATGTTAAGGTTGGCAAGCACGCGGGCCAGTGTTCAGAACACTGAAGGTGCGGCTTCGACAATTTCTAACCTAGTAATGCAATGTTAAGCTCGTACAAAATCTGGCTTTGTCTTTTGGAACATTATAGTATTTATGTAACTAAAGAACGCGTTCATCTTGCCCACCCACAAAATTGCCAGAAGCCGTCGTGGGAATTCCCCGTAACGTCCATCGCGTCCGCAACGACGGTAGAGGCAAGGTAGAGCAGTAGAGATCCTCAAACAGATCAAGAAGACATTAGAGCAAGCATCGTGCTGAGTGTGGACCTCCACTCCAGCACACATGATTTGAGACTGCGTATCTAGATACCCCACGTTAAACAAGGAGTAGTGGGACTCGATTCTACGTAGCCTCGCTCTTGACAACCAAATTCTGGCTGCCCGGCATGCCCGCGACTGCCTCAGTGGGCTAGACCTGCCGGTCCCGACGTGGGACTAGTCGGGTGCACGACGAGTTCGCGTCCTCGCCCGACTTTCAATAAAGTTATCTCACTCACTCACTCACTCACTCACTCACTCACTCACTCACTCACTCACTCACTCACTCACTCACTCACTCACTCACTCACTCACTCACTCACTCACTCACTCACTCACTCACTCACTCACTCACTCACTCACTCACTCACTCACTCACTCACTCACTCACTCACTCACTCACTCACTCACTCACTCACTCACAGTGTGCTCATGCATTTTCACTTCAGCGCTTCTACGTCGTCTATATAGCGTGTGACTGATGTGGCAGTGCTCTGCATATCGTAGCTATGCAATTCATTTTACCTGTTTGAAGTAAAGTGCGTTGGGGGGCTAGTTGGTATGACATTTGAAAGGTAAGGAACTGCACGATTGACGGAACACAAAAAGAAATAGTACACAGGATGAACGCATACTAACTGAATATATTGGGCCATGAAACTTCCACTTCAGACAACATGCGCACAGGCCTCCCGACAGTATCACACACACGATAGCAATGGCCATTTATCTACGCTAAAAATGCCAACTCTTTCTTATGCAGATAAACGGAGGGTTCGCTAATGCATTTATCAGGACCAAGCCTCGAGATCGCTGACGCTTCCAAAATTTCACGTGCTCTTTTTGTAGCGTTACCTACACTCGCCTAGCGGAATTAGTTTTGCGTGCCTCCTCAAGAGCCGTGCTGCGCATGCGCGAGGATCAGTGATGTTACGCACCGGAGCCGACACCTCCCACGCGCTCCGCCGCCGTCGCGCGTGACTTGCCGCCACCGGTCTGCGCTTTCCAGAGGAGTGACGTCCTAGCCCTGGCAGACGTATTGGCGCCGGCGCGCGTGCAGCTATTCGCCTTCGCTGTGCAGTCGCCGTCTGACGCTACGCTGGAGCCGCTGGATAGCGCCTCTGGCTGGCGTTTGCCTGTGTGGTACAGCCATGGAGAAGGAAAGCGCAAATGCTGCTCAACGGCGCAGAAGAGCGGAGAAGCTTAATTCATCGGATCCCGAAGTAGTTGCCTGGTAAAATAAATATACATGTGCCACATAATACGTATACCGTGTGTGTGTCATTAGAGCAGCAGTAAGCACGACAATCAAGCTAATCCTAGACAATCAGGAAAGCTAAGAATAATCAGCTGAACCTTTGCTAAGGCTACGTTATCCTGGTACAGCTGAGCTAAGCCACTGCAATAATTTTTTTTTCTCTGGCACGCCCCAGCAAATTCGTTTCTTCAAAAAATGGGATGCAGCTAGCACGGGATCTGCAATGAACCGCCAAATGTTGCCCACTGGCTGAAGCTACAGCATGCGAATGCTCAGAAAGGCATTTATTTAAACATCTTCTAGTGTGGTCCACATAGACCTTGCTGCAGCTTAACGGGACCACATATACAACTTCCGATCTGCATCCTACAAACTTGCGATTGTGATTCGTGCCGCAGCTTCCACTCCTCCGCACACTCGTAAAGCCCGAACCATATAGAGCGTTTTTGCCGGCGTTTCCTGGCGTTGCGTCCCTCGGCGTCGTCGCATCAACGCCGTCAGAGAGGGCGGCAAACCATATGAAGAGCGTTAGCTCAGCGTCACACAGTGTGACCAGAGGGAATGAACCTGACACCTCGTAAAGCAGTGTACAGTTTCCGTCAATGGACCAACAAGATATATTCCTGATTATAGCTTTTATGTCTCATTAGCAGTTCTGTGGTGCAGAAAACGAGTCACAGTGACACAACGCCACCGAAAAGTCTATTTTTTTTATTTGACTTGTAGCGCCAGCTATTGGCATTAAGAAGAAGCACAAACTTGTAATATATGGCCTCTGAGCTTGAAGCTGCCGTATATCTTTGAGGCCACGTATTCGGCCGATACACTCATTCCTGCTAAGCCTACCGATGAACTTGAGTACGGCACTCGGAAAGACTTCAAAGATATCACGATTCATTTACTGTCGAAGCTTCTAGGGAACAAGCTAAGTCAAATACAAGCATCAATTGAGAACTTAAGGGCCACACAGTGCACGGCGACGACTTATTAGATCCGAGGCGGGCGGCAGCCATTTTGGCAGCACCGACGACGCCGTTACGTAGCGGAAGTCGCTGCCAGCCGCACGCTGATTGGTTCTGCGTCCATCGAACTGCTTCCGGCGTCGACGCTGCCGCCCGTGATGTCTGGACCGTCCAGAGGTGGACGTTTCGGCCACCGTCACCGGTAGCGTCGACGTCGAGGGACGCCGGCGTACGGAACGCCGGGAAAACGCCGGCAAAAACGCTCTATATGGTTCGGGCCTTAAGGGCGCGCACCCTTGACAATTTACATGGCGTCGAGCAAAAAACATCTACGCCAAATTCCCTGGCCACCTTCTTGATACCATGCGAAATTTTTGGACATAGGGCAAAACCACAAATCCTCGCCTTTCTGTTCCTAATGCCCGCCCGTTAAAGTAGTACATCTACAAAAGGTTCCCAACAGTTTCCGACATCTACAAAAAGTGAAGTGGATGTTTCATGGTCCAATAAAATTAGTTATCAGTCTGCGCTCGTCCTGTGTACTAGTTCTTCTTGGGTTGCGTCAACCACGCAGTTCCTTACCGTTCAAATACTTGTTTCAAGTTTCTTCATCTACTTATACACCATTAAGCGACTGTTGTTTTAAACGCTGTTCAGATATTACGAATACCTAAGGAGTCACACATTTTAAGGCTTAATTTCAATGAACTACTGGACGCTATGCTTGATTCATTTGTGAAGATTACATGGGGGTTTCCTTGCAGTGATGTATTCGGTGTAGATAAGCCATGGATTCTATTGTTTCCTGTTTCGCATACTGTAAAGATTGTTCAGCACTGTTTTTAGTCTTATTTCACAGATTTGTTTCGAATTGTTGCCACAGATTGCTCAACATTTTTTTTTGCACAATGCACTCCTGCCAAGCGCTTGTAAAACAAGTTGGCAGTAATAAATAAATAAATATTAGATAAGTAGCACCGTAGTGAACCGGGGCGCCCAGGCGCTAAGATGAATGGACGGAATTTCAAACCAGGTCGCCCCGGTGCGCACCGGTGTGATTTGATGAATATGCCATTAGTCCATCCGATCCTTGAGGTAGAATGGAAATCGTCGTCTTCAATGTCCCTCTCCTATATGCAAGTGTAGATACTCGGCAATATTTTACACAATGGCGTACAAATAAGCTTTAAAGCACTTACTTACTATTTCATTTGAGCAGTGGCCCTGGATATATTCCGTTTCAATTTATGCAAGATCTCTCGGCAGTTCGCATCAATCTATGATAAAGTAAACTTGCGAGGGAAGCCACTGCGTATAAATAGTCGTCGTACGTCTGCCGCAAGCACATTTTGAGGTTTGAGAATCATACCGCTGCTAATGCACCTCTGCGCCATTTACAGCTCGAATAACAATGAAAGAACATCATGCCGTTGAATACGAGTGAGCTGCATACAGAGATACGCAAATAGCGGGCATCCAAAACGCCATTGCGATGCTGAGGATGGCTGGCAGATACGGCACATCAGACTCCGCTCACATGTACATGTTGGGATAGTGTAATTTATGTTAGTTTTAATTTCTCTTTCATATTAGTTTAAGCAGTATTTTGAGACATCGCATACAGCGCAGAAAATTTGATACAGTGAGCATTATTGCATTTATTTTCACCATAGATAATGCGCGTCACCGTTTGAAGTGCCCATACTACCGTCATGCGGCTATGATGAACATATGTGCTGAAACGCTAACTCAGAAGGTTGCATGTAGGATACAGGTGCTTACAGTGGTTGCCTGGGGTGTTTACCTCGCTCAAAATAGGCTTCCCTTACGGAAACCACAGCTGTGAAGCCTGTTCGGCTGGATGCAACTGGAATCGTGGTGTTTGCGCCGGCGAACTGATCACTTGCAGAGAGAACTGGCATCCCCACACAGTGTCACCAGAGACGTGCATTGAGGATGCAGCAGATGAAAGACCTGGACATCTATGACTGCGTCGCGTTCGGTGTGTTGACAGTAGCGGGATACCTGGTGGGCTTGTACTTTTCTTTCGCAAGGAACCGACGACAGGTGAGCAATAAGATATGTGAGACGCATTTAACCGTTATTACGGGTCTTTGTTTACGGGGATGACTTTTTGTTGACGTGCATTGTGATTGGTGACCGGAAAGCAAGGCCGGCTAGCCAAGCAATGACGTAGCATTGCGCATGTAGACAAAACCAGAAGTATAAAACACGGAACAGTCCAACATAAGATTACCTCAAACTTGTATGCATTCTGGGAGCGTGGCAAGGAAGCTTGCTGTGACGCCGGGCCCTTTTCTGTCGCCAAAAGTAATCGGAAAACAGTCTGGATCGGTAAGTCCGTGCGGAGAAAAAGATTACCAATTTAACATTATTTAATATTTTCTATGTGCCTGAACTGTTATCTTAAATCCCAGAATTCCCAGAGTATGTACTATATTAACTGGCATTATGATAATGAACAATTGTTCAACTGTGAATGTCGCTAGAGCCAACGTTCTGACGAATGGACTTGTCCTCGACAAGAAGTCTCGCTAGCTTGGAAAAGAGGAGTCCACTTGTCGAAACTTTGGCATCAGCTACTTTAAAAAAAATGCCCCCACCTCCCCGAAGGGAATCGTGAGGAAATGCGAATGCATTTATTGCGCCGAGAGAGGGTACCGTTGCCGTCAGACATTCGCCTTCACCGACTTCTGCCATCGCCTCGAGAGGCGCCCAGCCAGCGAACGGTCGAGAGTGAGGCGCGAGCGGACGGGAGAGTGGGGCGCCAGCGTTCTCGGCTCGGCGTTGAAGTTTCACAGCGGCGTCTCGAGCACACATTTCCGGATGTTCTTGAGAGGCGCCCAGCCAGCGAACTGTCGAGAGTGAGGCGCGAGCGGACGGGAGAGTGGGGCGCAGGGAGGAGAGAGAGCGAACGGCGAGAGAAGGAGCGGCGAAGCACTGGACCTACCCTCTCCTACACTCTCTCGCACCACATGCTCCGGTTGCTAGGGGCGAGGATAAGCGCGCGCACCCGCAGCTGTTGCTATGGGAGAGGGCGCCGCGGACAACGCCGGACGCCTGACTTAGCCCGACTAAGAAATGCATTCGCATTTAAAAGTTTCATAAGATGACTTCTTGGCCAATCCCCCAGAGTGAATATGAGACATGCAGTAGAGGCTACTACTACTACTACTTCTACGACTATTCCCTGTTGAACGAGTTTACATCATTCCTGTCATGCATTTGCCCCTGCACATCTGTCTTCTTTGGACTTGTATGATATAGAAAACTAGTACGTTGTATTTTGCCAACATTCACGGTTTCATGTTACTGTGAGAACGTTATTTAATATGTTATTTTGAAACCCGTGTGGTCGGTGTTTCATCTCGCGAGCCAACGAGTAGATAATGTAATAAGTGTTAGGGTTCTAAGTCTCAAAACCATGATATGATTATGAGGGTCGCGGTAGTGGAGGGCTCCAGAAATTTCGACCACCTGGGGTTCTTTAACGTGCTCCTAAATCTAAGTACACGGGCCTCAAGCATTTTCGCCTCCGCCGAGAATTCGGCTTCCGCGAACGGCATTGGATCGCGCGAACTGTGGGTCAGTAGTCGAACACCATAACCACCAGACCACTGCGGCTGGTAGGCAATCAGTAGAAAGTACGGTATTCGTGCCCCAAAATTTACTTGCATCATATCATTGAACACAAACAGAAAATTTGTTGTAGTGATGATGTACTTCGTGGTACTGCCCTATGGCTTATTTATTTATTTATTTTATTTATTTATTTATTTATTTATTTATTTGAAGTACCTTACAGGCCTCACAGAGGCATTGCCTAAGGAAGCTCAAGTACACAAGTAAGAGCAAGGTAGGTTAATATAAAAAACAGAAAGTACAGAAGAAATGAGAACAAAGTAGGCTAGCATCAAGAAGAATGGCTAGTAGAACAAGATAGGTTTAAGTACCAAGCTGGTGACATTAGACGTTCAATTACAAGACATGTGATTCAACAAGCGTGAAACACAAGAAGGGAAATGCAAAGTGTATTACACCTATAGAATGCGTACGCAGTACGCAAATTGTGCAGATTCCCGGTGTTAGCTAGGAAAACGGCGCATATAACAAATAAACCTTAAAGAACAGCGCCATGTGGATGATCCACGAAAATTTGCTCTTTCAGAAAGCATTCAGAGGTGCCAATGGCACAAACGCTGAAATCGAAGCCTTCCTGGGTGGACAAACCCTTCCCGCCACCGCACTGGCCATATCCGTTGTGGCATCAGTAGCGAATGGCGTGAATGTGGTGAGTTTTGTGGGTCACTTCTACGCACACGGATTTCACAGCTCATGGGTTGTGGCTGGCACTTTAGTTGCATCGATATTGACCGTGACAGCAGTAGTGCCTCTGCTCTACGAGCTACGGGTGGCCTCGATTTTTCAGGTAAGCGGTAATGATATGTAATTTGGGAGGTTTTTGCGTTCCGAAATCAAAATATGATCACGAGGCACAACGTAAAAAAGGGCTCCGGTAATTTCGTCCGCCTGAGGTTCTTGAACGTGCACTAAAATCGCACAGTACACAGTCCTCAACATTCCACCTCCCTTGAAATGGAACCGCCGCTGCCGAGTTCGAACCCGCGTCAAACGGGCCAGCAGCCGAGTACCGTAACGATTTAGCCACCGCGACTAATAGTAAGCGAGTAATCAAAAGCGAGCATTCAGCGTAAGTATTAAACCGATTTTACTGCGGCAGCAATCATACGGAGACTCTCGACGGGTTTTTGGCATCACCGTTGGCGTAGCCGTCGCCGTTGCCGTCGCCATCGCCATCATGCTCTGTACAAATCCAAATTGATAACATTACCCCGCACATCGTATGTTCTACCTGCGAGTGAAAGCTCGCGTGCGCTGGCGACAAACATGGCTGAAACGGAGACCAAACAAGCCGGCCATCTCCGTCAAACAGAAGGTGCGTGCGATAACATCTGCCCGCGTGCGAGGCCTGCCGTCGATTGCTCATGAAGCAGAGAGGAAGCGCCCCGGCCGGCCGTATTTCGTAAGGAGCATGAAGGGACGCTAGGAAATGGTAGGGTGGAGGGGGTGGCTGCGTTGCTCGAAGGAAGTGGTCGCTGGCGTGTTCGTTATCTTGACAGGCATCAGGAGACGGCTCGCAAACTTGCTGTTTTCTCAACGCTTACTTCGCGTCGAAAGAACTGACAGCACGAAAATCGCTGCGGTCCCTACAGTGGCTGTATTCTCTTAAACCAGCGTTTTGCTGAGTTACGCGAGATCGGATCCGTGAGCTAGCTGCTGTCGTATAACACTACAATATGTTGCTATCGTGTTCATTGCTTCGCCATTCTACTGATATATTTTTTTCTGTTCACTAATGCGCCACTTTTGTATTTTATTATATCACGTGAATAGTGCAGCAAGATCATTAAGCGAATAACAGATTACAAAATACTTCAATCAATGCAACATATATGTAGTTATTTTTGCGTTCGCTTGTTAGTTTGAAATTTCGAATATATCGACCAAACACTGCAGTCCAGCTCAAATTTACGAAAACCGGCTGTGTTGCGTATTCTGGACCTACCATCAGTACTATGATCTTAGGTAGCATGCTTATAAAATTTTTGTTTTTGCAAGTAAGATGCTAGCTCTCAAAGATTATTTCCCTGAATGATTTTAGTTTTGTATTCGAAATCGTCTTGTGGTTGCGGCGTCAGAACCATCCGGCTGTATGTCCTGATTTATGGTGCCGTGGTTTTTATCGGAGACCTACGCATACAAAATGTTCAAATTATATTCCGATTTGAACTCTACTTAGGAATAGGACCATTCACTATAATATAATGTCACTTATACTTGAAAAATCTCGTTTTGTACCTTATGTCCGTGCTTTATTAGTAATTCTTGGGTCATTTTTCAGGCATTTTCATGCATTCATTTTTGTAACAGTTACAGTGCTGATACTGTTATCTAAAATGTCCTACCATTGTTTTTTTTTTCTATAGTACCTCCGTCGGCGTTTTGACAACAAGGTCGGGATCACAGCGTGCCTTGTCTACTTTGTCTTGAGCGTAAGTTGCGCAAATAAAGCTAGCAAAATTTCCTTTCGCAAAATGTTGTTCGCCTTCATTTCTTGAAGCAGCAAAGGGAACACAAGACAGCTTGAAGCCGAAAATAGACTCACAGTGTTGTGTTTATTTGAGTGTCAATTGTGCTTTTTTGTGCTGGTTCAAAACGAAAAGAAAGCTAATATAAATGCTGATTTCATAAACACATGATGTTTGTTCAGTATTATTTGTTTCTCAGTTACGTAAGCATTCTGTCTTCCTCTTTTTAGAGCGAGCTGTGATGACAATAGCTGCTTTAGTGGTTCGCCTTTCTTGGTATATTCTTTCTTTTCTTTGACCGCGGCCTGTGTTGGTCAATGGAACCGAGTGTTCAACATAGACTCCTAGGTATTGTTGCCGTGTAACTGGTAACTTAGCAATTGTGAATGCACCACGATGGCAATTGCAAGAAATTCTGGGGAACCAACCAATAGTGCACAACATTGGTAAGACTCGTATTGCGGTGCCCACCTTATTTGTTTCTCGCCGACAAGTAGCAATGCATTTGTTAGCATTAAAATTTGTGTGTAGAGCCAAATAGTACCTACGTGAACATGACAAAGACCAGTTATTGCTTATGTCAGACTTTTTGATAGCTTTTAACAGAAATGTTTTAATGCGTTCTCGCCTTTGAGACTTTCATAGAAAGTAAATAATGCGAAAGCATGACGTCGCTTGTATACAACAAAAAATCTTAGTATGTTGCCTTTCATGAAACATACAGCATAATTAAACAAGCTGGATCACTTAATTTTACATCAAATAGTGCCACAAAGAAAGGCGGATAAAACAAACATTTTACGTCACATCGACCTCACTACCAGAATAAGTTCTTTAAACATTTCTCGGGGCACAACAATATTTCTTGCAAATTTAAAATGCGGCTTCACTCTACCTCGTAACGGATTTGTCTCTGAGTAAGGCTAGCTGTAGCAACTGGAGTACAATGTGACACTAAAGCTGAATCACAAGATGGAAGCCTAAACTTTTCTTGCCACATCCTACTTGCAGCAAACGCTTGGTGCAGTGGGCATATACAGTGCTGCTCTTGGGATTTCGACAAGTAAGATTCATTGCAGTTTCCCACTTCTTTCTGCGACAGCGCTGCCTTGGAAGAGATCTTCAAGGTTTTATTTAATCTAAAGTTTTCCCATAGGCGGAAAGTTATTATATAACACAGGCCGGATTCGGCACGTGTTTGAACGAACAAGTCGAAGTAAGCTTATGTTGTCTGGAATGGAACTCCTACATTTAAACAAATTGAACTTTATTTTCATCTGCTGTAAATGAAGGATGGCGGTAATGAACGCTTCAGTAAAGCAGTATGACCATTAACCCCATCCTGAAAGTTCTGTAATACGGTGACGCTTTATGTATGTCGTAATTACAATGAAGCATAACTAGTAAAACAGTGAACGCTAAGTAATCCAACAGGTATTGCGAATCATAATAAAATAGCAATACTAAAAACAAATAAAAGAAAGGAAAAGACAAAAACAGGGTTGGAATATAAAAGTAGTTGATTAATTGAGCAGAAGACGGTAAACACAACGATTTTGTAATCCCAGGGACACAGATAGGCCTCGAAATGTCCAACCCTAGTTCACTCAAAGCAACTGATGCTCGTTTCTTTCATTAAATTAAGGACACTCGTTCATCCGCGCTGTTCAGAAATACGGCAGCGCAAAGAAGCGTAGACGAAGCACAGGCATGAAACGAACGGGATGTAGTGCTCACAATTCTGACGGAAGGGCAGGGAGGTTAGCCCGTCCTAGAGGAAACTTACGGATGTAGCTATCACGATACAATGCCAACTAATCCGATTGATTGTTTTCCCCATAGTTTTATAGAGGAAGAATGTGATGCATAATAAGAAAAAAACGAGTATCACTCATATTACAGCCAGTAAATATTGGTATAGAATGACAGAAAATTGAGCTTGTTGTTCAATATTCCTCACGAACGACGATAAAAGAAGGTAGTTTATGCCTACACTGCACGAAAAAAAAACAGTATTCGACATAAGATGTCTTAAATGTAGGCATCATGGAAGATTGCTGTATAGGGGGCGTTTGATGAAAGCGAGTTTTTATGAAGTTGCGGCTTCATTCTTAATTATCTCTCGTTTCGGTACCACTTGACGTCAGTTATCGCATTCAGCAATACCGTAAATGGCCGGTCTCGCAAAATCTCGTCGGGCATTTCAAATGCATAAAGAAATCATAAAATGAAATATACTTCATTCATGCTCCAGGATACGACCCAAGAACAAACATGTTCGGGGAGGACGTGTCTACGCTTTCTTCGCGCTTTATTCACAGCAACATATATTTTATATGTACGTACTCCAAAAGAGCGTACAGCTTTACAGGAGAGCTGTTATCGTCGAAGTTTGCCATGTCTCGTAGATAGAAAATTATCATCACCAAGAACCGGCAAGCGCTCCTTTCGACGTCCACTTTATCGCTTTCCTCTTCTTCCTCTTCTGATTTGCTCACAGAACGTGTACACAGATTTGTCCCGCATGGGATGCAACAATTCTGATGTGCGAGGGAACGAGTACAGAACGAGAGAAATTCCTCGCGAAAAAAAATTTCTTTGCGAGGGGCGATTCAGGTACGCTAGCAGAGAATAGCATAACCGTTTATAGTATAGTATAGTATAGTATAGTATAGTATAGTATAGTATAGTATAGTATAGTATGGTGTAGTATAGTATAGTATAGTATAGTATAGTATAGTATAGTATAGTATAGTATAGTATAGTATAGTATAGTATAGTATAGTATAGTATAGCAAGCGGGTGGGAAAGGAGAGTGAGGGTTAGGATGAAAAAATGAAGAGGAGAGAAGGAATACAGAGAGAGAGAGAGAAAGAGATAGAAAGAAAGCGAAATAGAAAATAGATAGAAGGAAAGGCAGAAAAAGAGAGCAAGCTTAGCCATGTGTAATGTAGTATAGCAAGGGATGGCAAAGAGAGAGATGAGAGGGCAAAAGCCTAACCAAACCAGGACCCGCTAGGTGCACACCAGCTCAGCTCTCACCCAGCCTTGCACGACTTATTGCAAGCTGCACAAATCTTTGCTTACAACTGTGCGATAACTTCACCTAAAAGGAATGTATAGATTCAAGGTATAGAAAGCAGGCGGTGAAGGTACCTGGTCATAATTGATATGATATCGGATTATTCCGTGATCACCGTATGGAAGCGAAAAAAATAACCTATGTTATTGGTACCTGTCCCCGAAACCCAGAGTAACCTTTATAAAGCCCATTGTTGCAATACGAACCATACAGGTGCTGAAACAGTTCTCAAATTTTCGATAGGGAACAGGGAACCATTAATGGAGAAATTTGGAAGCGGACTGACCTCAAATAAAACTGCGCCCTCTTTAAGCTCGCAGGTGTTCACTGTGCATATCGCAATGTTTATAAAAAAAGTGAGTGAGTGAAACAACTTTATTCGGTCCACAATAGACGCGAGCAAACTCCGCGTCACCTGGCTAGGCCCACTCGGGGACCATCAGGTTAAACCTGATGGCCCTCACGCGGGCCCTCTGCACGGCCAGGATTCGAGAAGTCTGGTCCTGGGCCTTAAGGAGATTCTTCATTACAATTCGCTTTTATGACTAAAACTCATTAAAAAAAAGCGTGTTTTGAGTTTATTAATGTACTGAGCTGTGTTCTTTTTTCATTCGTACCGAACATATGTTCTCTTTGCTACATTTTTTCAGTGTTTCCCGTGCCTCTTCTCTACTCGAACATCATCATTGGCTTAGCGGGAACAGTGTACACAGCACTGGTATGATTCCCTTTTTTTATTGCAAATCCTGCAATCAAACCTAGAGGATGTGCAGTTTTTTCGGGTCGATCATATCTGGGCAGTATACATTGAGCTTCTAAAGTTGTCTCTAATGTTCTAAAAGAAGTACTTTACAAACATGGCTGCGCTAATCGGAAATTCTTTATCACATTGCCTTTATTGATGTCGGTCGGTCGGTCGGTCGGTTCACGGTTAATTAACGGTTAATTAACGAAATCTTGTTTAAATTTTTATATATATATTGACTATATTTATTGTATAACATAGTTGTAGTGCGTGTCAATTTATGGCAGTACCTATTCTTGAAAATTCCCTAAAGTAGCACGTAATTAGACATATTTATCATTGAATTTCAAGGGCGAAATCGAAACAGATCGCGCCCGGCGCTCACAAAGCGCGGCGGAACACCGGAATGACACGTGGCAGGGAAGTGATGACATTTGAATGAAGGCGCGCAAAAACAGCATCTGGTCTGAAAAATCGGCAACATTCTGAAATATACCAGTAGACACATTAATGTTTGCGTGCGATGGGTGGTGCCTATCCGTTTCTTTCGTGAACCATAAAGATGCGCGAAAAACTATTTTGCCTGTCTGCAAAAAGAAGCGTCGCAGTGGCCGTCCCCACCGTTCCTGCGATTTATAACCCAGAGAAAGATAACGTTGATATTGCGGTTTTCTTGTGCACAGGTCGAGACAGACAGACAGACAAACAACTTTATTGTGGTCCTGAGAGGCAAGGCAGCGGGCCAACTAGGTAGGCCCCCACCCAGCCGTTGGCTAGTCCCATGTCGGAACAGAGAGGCCATGCCTCTCCGCTCTTTCACGAGCCCTCTGGACAGCCTGAAGCTGGACGTCTTGTCTGGGGTCTGTGATTGCCGTCGTCCAGTCTTCTTCTCTTTTAAAATCCTGTAACGCAGGGCACTGCCAGAGCATGTGACTCAAGGAGTCAAATTCACCACAATCTGGGCAAAGTGGATCAATATCCGAACCCCTCCAGGGGCTTTCTGAGCATGCTTCATTCGGATATTGATCCACTTTGCCCAGATTGTGGTGAATTTGGCTCCTTGAGTCACATGCTCTGGCAGTGCCCTGCGTTACAGGATTTTAAAAGAAACAGATGAGCACCAAGCACTACGTGCAGAAGCAATGCAGTGCGCGGGACAATTGAGATGACTTGCAGCTTTTCACGGAAACATAAAGCCGCGGCGCGCCATCATTCAAATTTCGTCACTCCCATGTGACGGGTAGTTCCGGTCTGGCGTGGCAGAACGGTCGCGCTTCGTGCGAGCCGGGCGCTGTCAGTTTCGATTTCTCCCTTGAACTTCGATGATGAATATATCTAACTAATTGCAACTTCTGTGAATTCTAAAGAGTAGGTATGCCATTATTTGGCAAGCTTTGTAAGATAAACACCTGCCGTCAAGACAAAAATTAAAATGTTAATTAACAATTTGTGTTAATTAGTTGCGACAGCGCAATTCCGCATCGACGTGGAGTTCGCGTGCGAAAACGGCAGGAGCCTTAGTGTCATAGGATTTTTATAAAAATCTGTATTATCTAAAAGAACACCCTGTATAAAGAGGACACACTGAAGCACTTTACCGTCCAGAAAAATCAAGAGATCGCACATTCTTATGTCTGTTTTTCTCGTAAATGTTCAATGTGTTTCGCCGCAATTGTATACTAATGATAACTTCAATGTTGTACTAGTGCCCTTCTGGGAGTAAAACGCTCAAAACAGGCCATAACAATGCTAGCAATGCTCAAAACCAGGTTAAAATGAACGAACAAGGTCTAAAGTAATGTATACAGGGTGTTTCAAGAAATTTGTCCAACCTTCTCAAAAAATCAGGAAAATGTGATATTTTTTCGGGGCTCTCAGAATTGCTTTTTCTGTAGCGGCAGGAATCTTAAGGTAGTTAAGGACATGATTTAGGACAGCAATTAAGAAAGTTACATTAATTAACTTTTTAATTTGTGGAGTTAGGTGATTGTGTCAAATGGGAGAATTGAAGTTCTTCATGCGAGGAACCCATCCGAGCTTTGAGATTTCGAAAAAGCGTCCTCTTGTAATTGCTGTGGCGTAATGAAATTCAACCAAATGCAACGGCTTTCAACAGCGAAAGCCATCGAATTCGGTTGAATTTCATTACGTCGTAATTATTACTAGAGGCCGCTTTTTCGAAATATCAATGTTGGGATGGATTTCTGGCACGAAGAACTTCAATTCCTCAATTTCACACAGTCACCTAACTCCACTAATTAAAAATTTATTAATTAACCTTCCTAATTAGTGTCAATTGATGTATCTAACCATCTTAAGATGCGTAGTGCTACAGAAAAAGTCATTCACTCATTTTGGACGTCTCAGAAGAATATGGCAGTTGCGTTCTTCCATGTTTCTGTTTAGGTATCGCCATTGATTTTGGTTGAGTTTCATTACTTCGTAATTATTACTAGATGCCACGTTTTCGAAATCTCAAAGTTGGGTTAGGTTTTTGGCATGAAGAACTTCAATTCTCCCATTTGACACAAACACCTAACTCCACTAATTAATTTAACTTTTTTAATTACAGTCGCAAATAATTTCTTTAACCATCTTCAAATCCATGCCACTACAGAAAAACCAGTTCTGAAAGCAGCAATCAAATATCGCATTTTCCTGATTTTTTTAGAAGGTTGGACACATTTCTTGAAACACCCTGTATATACAGAAATAACCAAGCAGTAATCTCTATTTTTAATCAAAAATGGCTAAAAACGCTTTAGAAACATGCGCCTCACTTCCGTGTCGCACAACAGATGGCACCACCACCTCGCCAAGAGCACGATATCTCCTCCCACGTGCCGTGTACCTATATTTAGGTGCACGTTAAAGAACCCCAGGTGGTCGAAATTTCCGGAGCCCTCCACTACGGCGTCTCTCGTAACTATATCGTGGTTTTCGGATGTTAAACCCCAGAAAAATACTCCTATTATTATTACTCCTCCCACGTGCACTCTGCCGGCGCTTGGTCGCTACATCCTAAGGAGGAAACAGCCTGACGGAACTCGCTGCAGACGAAACGTATCTCAATGCCATAACGAGCAGGAAGTCGATCAAGCGCAACTAGTCCGCATGTTGCACGCCGAGCTTGCGAATCTCCCTAAGAAGATTCTACTCGTCCCGAGGAAATCCTACATGCCTACTCCCTACGAACGGGAATTGCTGCGTGACCTTACTACGCACTTCCTTAGGTTTCACACTAGTGGATCTGCATTTTTGTGCATGTACTTATATACCAGTTTGACATCCGCGATGTTTTTCTGTATTGTGATATTTACAAGTATAGAGGTGTTGGTGAAAACAGCGAAAGTAAATTTGTTTATTAAAGTTAACTTCTGTTTACACTAGAACATTTAAAATAAAGACCGAGTTCATAAAATATGTTCGCTAAGCAACTTTAAGGAATCCGTTTTGTCATTCCTTTACGGTGATAAGTTTAATGCGAAGCAAACGTTATGCTTTTGTCTCAGAACGCCTCACATATTGGCTAGGAAGGCTAGCCACTGAAGGAAGCTTCATAAAAACGCCCCAGCAGTCACCTATGAACGTCAAATTAGAATCCGATAAACACATTCAAAAGAAATTTCGCTGTTGTATTCGACGGGCAAGCGTGACCATGCATTGCCCATGTCATACAGCCAAACTGTTGCCCTCTAGTTGGTTGGAATTCTTCGTGGCATGCGCGTCACACAAAAATATGCGCAGCTCCTGAAGATAGGGTGAAGTGGGAAGCATCACGTGACACAGATGATGTCATGATGATGTCATGATGATGAGATGATGTCATGATGTCCAAGGGGCATCACGTGACACAGATGATGTCATGAGGTGCGATGACATTATCAGGTTACATCACGGTTAAATGATGACGTAATCACGCGACGTCGCCATGGAATATTATAACCTAGCGTTCGACGAGGCTGGGTCATCACGCGACATTTTATGTGACGACGTCTTAACGTTACGTCATGATATCAAACGTGACGTCACCACTTGATCACGTTTGTTTCCGAATCATCCGATGTTAGAGCCGGGTTTTTTATAGTCACTTGGTAAGTAAAGATTTCGTATTCATAGGAATATGCCCCTAAGGAGTAGCATATAATGGTTGTTTTCCGCAGGTTCGCTCGACATCTACGTTCGCAGCGCCAGAATAGCGAGTCAACCTAATTTTTATATAGAAGCCTTTTTTTCCTCCACATGGCCCGATGTCTGTGCCAGGCTACAATGAAGAGACTTGAAAACCGGAGGCCAGGTGGTACTTTTTGTATAGCGTAGCCGTGGAAGTAAACAATATAAAAAATGTAGAAGTAACTTTTAACGACACTCGTGACGTTATATTTTATATTACCCTAGCTTTGTAGTTTGTCAAAAAACGATTCGAGTGAGTACTGTGTTCTAGAAAACGCGCCCGCATGTGCACTATACCACCTGCATCGAAGCGAACTACATTATGCGACCGTTACCCTTATTTATGTTTCTAGAGCTTAGTTTAGCCTGCTTTCAAGTGAAAGCTGAAGTTTAAGTGGGATTTTAGGTGAGTGGATGCACCAGGCAGTAAAAGAAAAGATTGTATAGAAAAATGCGAAACAGTGCGAATGACGATATTTGCACACGAGTATATTTACTTGTTTTGTTTTACTGAGCAGTTATAGGTAATTGTACAGCTAATTTTATAACTCTTTACCCAACATCCCAAGAGCAATGGCAAAATACTGTGCACATTTGCAGGTTTCTTCTCGTCACCATCATATTTCTGATGGAAATATCAAACTTAATTTGTTTTATCGATTGATTGCTTCATGAACATTGAACATATAGCTGAAAACTGTACATTGTACAGTTTTCAGCTATATTCTAGGCAGAGTGGAAGGGAATAGAAATCGAAGTGGCCCATGCTAAAAATGTGTTGATGACAAAATTTATTCAGGCAACCGTGGAACTTCTAGCTTATAAGCTTTGAAAGCTTGTATTGAATCACCTTACTGGCATTTAAGTATTTTGTTATCACCCTTTGTTGTCAACACTGAAGAGCAACATGTTTTACTCGCTCTAAACACATCACAGCGAAGTGAGTTCGAGCCAGCGTGCCGTGTTTGACTGCGCTGCAATAAGGCGCCTCAGTGCGGTAAAAAACAGCTGATATTGCGACCGCGTAAAAGTGAAAAAAAGGGCTTGTATAATTATAGGACGATGCTAAGGCGATGTAGCCATGTAGCATTGAAAGCATGAACAGTTCTTGCCGGCCTAACATACAGGACAGCTACGGAACACATGAAATCTTTGTTCTGACTTCGTACCATAGTGTTTCAGGCTTCCAGCTGTGGTATTCGTGTGTTCTCTGACACTGTTGCAAATCATCACCTCTGTAGAAGCAAAGGAGACTTCAAGCTTTCTCGCTTAAATCGATCTTGCAAATGAACCCTGAAATCAGCTGTCCCAGTGCGATTCACGTCAAATTGTCATTTTCATGTTAGCGTCAATTATTTAGCTTCTTACAATGTGGCAATATGTGCGAATTCAAAAAGTAAGAAATGTTCATTATGGATGAGTGTTATTCGATTTCGTAACGTAATGCTGCAGTGTTCGAATTGCAAATGAAATACTGCGTTTTGTATCCCTCACCATGATCGCCAAGGTTGTTTATGACTCCAGCCACGTGACACCACCGCTGCGTTTTGGTGTGCGGCACTACAACACAGACAAAGATCAGTCAGCTGTTAGCAATGCGGAAGAATGCGCTGAGGGCGATTGGTGACCTTCCTTACAGGACGCATTCTTAACCGCTGTTTAAAAGCCTATCGGATCACGCACTCTCCAAACGTGTACAATGATCTTCTCTTCAGCTCTACGGATCGCAGATCCAACAAGGCATTGTTACCTGAAATCTATCGCATCCACACCAACACTCACTATTACTTCCCTAAACGACCCCACGAATACTGTGCCTCACGCACGTAGCACCCACTACGAGTACTGTGCCTCAACTACCTCACCCACCACGAGTCTATGCCTCACGCACGTACTAAGTTTTTATTTTGTCTAAGGGTGGACTGCGCGGCGTCGTTTGGGCGGACTGTGTTCAAGCACTGGTGATGTTTTTGTCACCCCTCACCATCATCGCCAAGGTTCTTTATGACTCCGGCCACGTGACACCACCGCTGAGGCCCATAACCGACATGAACATTACAGAGTACATGTTCAGGTAAGAATAAAAATTACACTAGAACATTAGAACGCGTGTGCAGAAAAGAAGCTCCAGTACAATTCCTCGTTACCTGAATAATAAATGCCTAACTACCCATGCGCGTCACCTTGTGTTGTTTAAGTGAACGATCCTCTCAGGGAAATCACACAGACAAAAATTAAGTCAGCTGAGCACTGGTGGTGCCAAGCCTGAAGGAAGTGCGGAGCTGGTCGGCCTTCTTTGTTTCGCTTTCTTTCTTCATCTCCGCCTTTACTTTTCTCTCTTCTCTTTATTCTTTCTGTGTTCTTTGTCTCAGTTTTTTTCTATTTCGTTCTTTCTCTTTCTATATATTTCTTTCAAATTCTCGCTCCTTCTATCTTTTATTCACTTTCTTCCCTTTCTCTATTTCTCACTCTCTCTATCTCTCGCATCCTCTTTTTTTCTGCCTCTTTCTCTGTCTGTATTTCTTTCTCTCTACTTCTTTCTATGCCACGATTTGCTCATCTTTACCCACATATTTTTACCCTCATCATTACCGTCACATCTCTCCTCCTCGCCCTCACTTCGCTTTCCCGCCCCATTGCTGTGCTATACTATACAAGGCTATGTCATGCTCTGCTCGCGTGTCTGCATAGCCGAGTGTTTACGATGCTCGCTTTCAGTACGTGGCTACGGGAAATAAAATCCCGCCTCGCCGAGAATTTTTTTCACCAAGAATTTCTCTCTTTCCTTATATCTCTTGCTTACTCTCTCTCTCTCTCTCTCTATGTACTCGCTCTCTCACCCATCAGAGTGATTTTATCCAATGCCTGACAAATCGGCGCACATGTTTTGGGAGCGAAGCAGATGTAGAACAGCAGGAAAATAGCGCGCGCCGGTTCATGATGATGATAGCTTTCTGTTTGCGGATTACAACTGTTGGCTGCCATAAAAGTTCTGCTGTTTAAAACAGAAAAGCGTTGCTTTCGGTACCATTTGTACGAACTGCGGTCGTCTTACTCTTACTAGAGGGGTATGTTTTATTTCGTTTTTGTTTGTTAGTGGCGCGAATAACCGGTGACGCTTCTTTCTCTACCAAGCACGTCACATTTTTCTAATATTCGCAAAAAGTCGCCGAAAAAATTGACATTGATAGCTCAGGTTCAAGTCAAGAGTTCTAGGGTACATATAATATCAGATCACCGCTTTACTGAAGATAAAGGACAACTGTCGGGATTATTGATGAAATTTAATTGATAAAGTTCACTCAAAGATTGTGAGCAGCTTGGATCGTTCGGCTTCTGGCGGAGCAGATCTCAACCACGCGCTTCTTCTAAGTGGACTGTGACATCCACTTTGGCACACAAAGTTAAACCATGGAATTCACCAGGGGATTCGAACGCCGACGTGCGTGTGCCACTATTAGACAGCCAAGTCAAGGATTAAGATCACCTCTAGAACTTTGTTAGTACTTCGGCGCATAATTGAGATGGAGGTACACATCAAAAGTACCCCGAAGTCGCAAAACACTAGAGGAAATAAAGGCAATCTCGACTTGCTTTCAGAATGAATATGGACATCACGAGCGACGACACCTTCTGGGGTTGTCTTATTGGTGGGCTTCCATATATCATGGTACGCTTGGGGTTCGACCAGATGGTCGTGCAACGATACATGGCCGCTAGGAATCTACGAGCCGCCAAAATGTAAGCGTCCCAGAACTTCATGATGAGAGCATTAGGTCAAAATGTGTGTTAAAAGATATACTTATGCCCGTGCAACTTTTCAGAATAGCCGTTGCCGGAGCTGCCTTCGTCGCTTTCTTTTTTCTGTTGGTGTCCATTGGCGCGGTGTACATCATATATTGGTACAGGGACTGTGACCCTTTCGTCAGAGGCGACATCAGCAACTACGATCAGGTTAGTACATTAATAGACCTGTATAAAACTGCGAATGTAGCCGATGCCTTCTGTTGCGTTCTTGATGTGAAGCTTGATGGGAAGTTTTAGGGCTGTGTGAATGGCTTCTCTTGATGGTAGAGGAGCCAGGATATGGTCTAGTTGGTTGCGCTTGGTTGAATTAAACTTTATCTAGCAGGGCTAAATTTGTAAGAGCTCAAGGAACAAGTACGACCAAATCGTGGGTCTTTTAAAACTCCAATACCTAGGAACGATTTGGGCAGTATTTACCGGTGTGACCATTAACTACCTCGAGACGTCAGTGTAGTCGACGTGCCTGGCAAGCCCAAGAAATGCTCCCGACTAGGACAATTCAGCGGCTGCAGCAAGATGCAGTATTTTGTCCTGAAGTTGGTCGTCGCTTACCAGGTAGAATGCTGGGTTAGTGGTACGTGACAGAACGGCAAAACATATTCTGGAATGCAACTTACGAGCCTCTAACTGTCAAATTTAATTGGGTTTTAAAGTTACTTTCAATACCACTTCGTGTTTCAGATCGTACCTTTCTACATAAAACAAAGTCCTTTCCGACGTTTCGGCGCTGCGTGGCCTTTTCTTGGCTGGGCTCTTAGGTGCTACCACAAGGTCAGAGGTATTACAGTATTTTTTTTTACCACCTACGGTGTGTGGTGACAGAATTCGAGTCCTCAATGTTCCTGGGTCTTCGTTGTGCCAGTGTTTATAATAACTCTACCAAGTGCAATGTGTCTTTAGGTACTATACACCGCAACTTCACCGCAAAGAAGAAAGTTATTGTTTTTGGAATATGATTGAGGAACTTTGTGCTAACATTATCTCAATGTTTAAAAAAAGCATATGAGATCTCACTGGTCCGCTACCATGGTCATACCTGTTATGAGTCTGATATAGGTTGTTTCTTCTTTTTCATGGCCTTCTTTGATGACTATCAGCAGATGCCATTTACAATTGATTCTAGACGTAGCACGAATATGTTTGATCCATTAGTACACTGCGAAGTGCAGAATACTTGAACACAAATACTAGCGCGGGTACCTTTTGTATAGAAGGAGAAACGTGACTGTCGCTCCATTTTAACATGTGGCTGACGTCTTGCAAGATTTAAGAAGCTAAAAGATCAGATATAACATTGCCAATCATAAATACCTGTTTGGAAACCTGCACGCCAACTTTCGCTTTGAAGCGTTGCTGTGGGGATAATAGCTGCCTTTTATTTAAGACAGACAGCGCACCACTCAATGCTTTGGGTAATATTATATAGACAGTGCACTGAACCATGACCAATTATTTTGAGTTTTGAAATACTTTAATTGGATGATATTGAAGTTTGTATTTTATCATCGTGTCCAATAGCCTAAGCAAACCTAGGCAGCAAAGGTCAGAATTTCTGCTTTAGTTTAATTAATTTAACTACATACTGTAACTTTATTTCCTATTTGCCACACAATGGACCTTGCTTTTCATGCTTATGGTAGTATTAATATTACTTAGAGCAAGAACGTAGTAACTCTAAATAAATGAGGGAACTTTATACGATCGCTTTGACATCGTGCAATTATTGTGTACCAGTAATGATTTTTAAATGTAATGTACTATGCCAGGGACTCAAGCACATGAGGTGAATGAGCGGGCTGGTATCGACTGGTTAGCACATCATTATAATCATATCAACGCTTCAGACGGGACGAGGTGAAGACGAAAGATACGGTGACATTCCGACCTTAAGCACTCTCCGATTGCTTGCCAGAAAAAGTATAGTGAACTAGTCACGTAGAAACTTTAGAGAAAAAGTTCACAAGAAAGGTTGGACTGCGTTGTAAATATACATTGGATAAAGAAGTTTAGGTTGGGCAATGAATGTGGATGTTTAATAAAATGCATCTACTTAAGTTCCTAGATATATATGTGAATAACATTAAAAGCACAAAGGCAGCATATGCAGAATATCTCTTAACACGACTGGCAGTAAGATTGGAGATGGTGTGCGAGAGTTCCTCATAAAATACAAGTACGTCCTACTTGCTACAGGGTGAAAGTCGCTGGTGGCTGACCACTAAAAATATCAAAAATACTGGGAAGGGAAAATTTTGTAGCAGAGTGTTACAGCGAATATGGGCTGCACAGAAGGTGCGCAGTATGCTAGACCCCAAGTTTCTTTGATGCTCTCAAATAGGCTGTATTTCTACGCTCCTAAGCTACTTTATTAAATCATTGATTGGGTTTGCTTTAGAGAACACTATACCTCTATCCGATGAGCTCTTTATATCTCGCATTCGAGCTGCCTTTGTTACAATGAGTTTCTTTTTAAGGACCGACTTCACAGTCGCCGTCTTTTTGCAAGACTGTACATGAAGTGCGTGAAAAATGCTGTCGCGGTACATGAGTTACACAGCCGGTTATAGTAGTACGTCATTATTTTTCGCATTTCATTTCTGCTCCCTGCCTGCAGTGGACGATGAACATGCCGACTTGACAACTAATTCACAGATTAACGAGTCAATGATATATTAGAGAGCGCAAACTGACCGTTCGGATCATAATTTGAAAAAGTAGGTTTGTTACAGACAGGACTATTTCTTGATCTTCGCTTAAAAATGCCCCCTGATTGCCAGTTTGCTGTCTGTTTTTTTCCTTGCAACACTGACTGCATATCGATATCTACGAAGCAAACGGGTTGGCCTTAAAGAGCCGCGGCACCTCAAGCCCGTCTTGCAATTATTGAACTTTTTACGTGGCCGTGACGCAGCAAACAGGCCAGAACTCCCGTTTTTCACTGCAACTTTCACACGCCTACTTTATTTCTACGCTATTCATTCCGTCTTGCTTTTCCCGCTTCTCTTGCCCATACATCTCTTGCCCATAGTTGCTTGCCCATTTATATGTATCTTACTACTGATTATGATGTCGAATGTAGTTTAATGAGATCTGGTAGATTATACTCATATCTCTGACACAAAGAAAACTACACACAATGAACCCAAAGAAGACGTAGGAGACATTATTTGTAGTCTTAACTGCAGTGCTCTATTTATGACATAATCGGAAAGGAATCAAAGTGGATGAAATGACAACTTGCCGCCGGTATGGGCGGAGTCTAGAACGTTCAGATGTATGTCAGTTTCGTTAGGCTGTGCCTAACAAATAAACGTGCCCTTAGACTGTTCGCTTTATTTCGTTCATGACTCTAGCTTGCACTTCTGGCGCACAAAAGCGTCAAGCGTTTACTGGCACGGAGCTGCACTCACGGTTTCAAGAACGCCTGCCTTCTGGTACATTTGGCTGAATGTCATTTAATCTTCACATTGGCAGCGCGAAATATAGAAAAAAAAAGAAAGAGCTAGATAGGCCCTTTCTGAAACACCGCTTCTTAGGGGTGACCACTACGCTTATGGGAGAGTTAGGTACCCACGTCAGCAGGTTCTTGTAAAGCATGCACTCGCGGTATCGACAACGATGATTCACAGAGGACAGAACAACCCTGACGTATAATTAAGAGATTGGAATAAATGTAGTATCTAAGCGCATTTATAGCGCTCAAGACACCCTCCCCCCTAAATTTCGGAGTTGATTTCCGAGGGTACATTGCCACGTGAAAGTTTCGAAAGGTAACAAAAGTAATATCTGCGGAAAGGAAACTGGTTTTTTTATATGCTGATCGGTGTTGAGCTACAAAGCTCAGCGCGCCAAATACCACTTCAGTAAAACTGTCAACCAAGATAATTTTATTTGCAAGAATGAAAACAGATCCTTTCCCCACGTTCGTCCAACAGAAAGCGCACTTTTGCATTCCGTCTAGCTTCTTGTTAAAGTGTTTGTTTTCTAGTACTACTCACGAGGTGGCAGAAAAATATTTATACTTCGAAGAGCATTGTAGAAAAGAAGCACTCATTTTTGCGCCATCAGATGTGGCTTATGTTAATTAAAAGTTGTTCGACGTGCTTGGCGTGGATAAGTGGGGACCCTGCTCGAATAGCGCGTACTAGGTCAAGTGTTCGTCTTTGTTTTGAAGATTATCAAGGGAACTAGTTCAATAAACAGATCAAGCAATTATGCGAAAGAGGGCCCTGACATACAGTGACAGAATAGCGCGCACCAAGGTTGCCGTTGGTTAGACGTGAAAAGGAGCCAAGACTCAAGTTAAAAGTAGCCGAAATAGACATGTCATTTACAATAAGCTCCATATTTGTAGCCAAAAACAAAAAAGCGACATTATAAATACGGATATTACTGTTTAACAATAAAGAATATGCCTTTGAATGAAAGAAAATGGATAATAACCAGAACAAAATTTATCATTATTGCTTGGCCTCCAAGCCGGAGGTAAGTTGCAAATAAATTAATAAGTTATTGCAATTTTAAATCGCCTGCATGCAGTTTGACTAAAATAGCTGAATTTCTTCTCAAATTAAGTTTGGGCCATCAGCTGACTCGTTACATTAAACGTTGAAGGTGTTTGCCCTTGGAGCCGTAAACCGAAATTGGCACATGGTTACCGTTATAGCAGTCGAGCTTCAAGCAGCGGAATCTGATTGAAGATGAACAGTCAAGCTTCATTTTGGAGCAGATATCTCGTTCACGTACTGTGTCTCAGCAATAGAATGTGGCCTCAGCAGCGTGCTGTAACCACGCCTTTCTTTATATGTGCGCGTCACTCCGTCTTTGCAGTCGTGCAGCGTGTTCGATGCCTGAGTGCGCTAGCCCTCTGGCGTGAGGAGGACACCGCGACAGAAACGACCGGCCAAATGCGGAAATCTTGTCGCTAGACAAGCTCGTCAGTAGCCAATTGCTCAAAATATCCACCAATGGCAACCCTGGCGTAATGTGATTGGATAATAGTAAAAAAGAAGTTTTAATTTAAACGCGGAAATGCAGGGACACGAAGACAGGAGGAGAATATATGTTAGTGATGTGTGAGTTAGTTAGCATTGCCTTGTTTTTGAGAAATTACAGTTTCCCTTCTACCTCTTCCCTGTGAAAACGTAACCAAGTGTTCCAAAGTGACTTAAACCTATGCGCCATGTAATAGCTTCCTTACAAAGATTATCAGTTTTCGCAGCGTTCGCAAGCGGAACCTTAATGACCTTGTTTGCCATCGTCGTCCCAATGATGGGTACAGCTACGCGGGTACGTATGATGAACTGCAATGTGTGCCTGCTGTGGCGCGACATAATAAACTACGTGTAGACGACCTTTCTATTTTTTTATTTTTTATTTTCTGCAGTTGTTCCTGTCGCTGTACGCATCGGCCTCGGGTCCGTTCGTTGGGCTCATCTTCTAGCCATATCCTCTCCATGGGTCAATGCAGAAGTAGGTGTCCCTCTTTTTCTGAGCGAATGTAACGTGGCCAGAATTGGCAAAAACACATCTCCCTTTCAAGCCTGTACGAGTCTTAGTGATGAATTGCGCACTTTTGTTGGTACAGCATCTTTAAATATTATTGTGGCGTTTAGATAGGGCTGCGTGTAAAATTTTTGACAATTAGGATTTATCCGATAAACGCCGATTTCAAAAGGACATCTTCAACCTTCAAAAGGCATTTTCAAAGCTGAGAATCATCAATGGAAAAGAGCGCACCTCCGTCAGCGGCAGCAAACTCATAAAGTTTGCTTGCATTTATAACAAGATGCTTTAAGGTTGTAATACGAACAAACGTAGATGTTTTGCATTCAAGTATTTGTCCTTTTATGTGTATGTATTTGTGCGTTCAAACCTTACAGGCATTTCAGAAACTTATTGTGTGTGCTCGTGTTTTTTTGTTCAGATATCAGTCCGTCGAAGATTTCGGAGCATTTAGAATGATAATAACAATAGGTCATTTACTTTTTATCAAGAAGATGAGGGAAGCTGGGAGACCTTGACTAGAACCTGCCCCCCCCCCCCAAAAAAAAAAAAGTATACTTAGGCGAGTTCACAGCAGTGCACATCAAGAGCCTTATTAACTCGGTAAATGAATAGGTATTGAGGACAAATGAAAGGATGGAAAAACAGAAACATCAGCAACAATGCAACGCATTTTCATTGAAAATAAAATTAATCAGAACGCACTGCGACAACTTATAATGCAATATAAACACAGAATTTCCGAGAATTGGACATTTAGGAGAAATGAACTCCGATAAAAGCCGAATTTCCTCGAAAAAATAAACTACGAAAAACACCCTCCGAATCTGAAGAAAAATAAACTCTAAAAACACGGAGCCCTAGGTATAGACTATATTGCGGATACGTCTACCAGCTAGTGGCCGTTGCCTGTTACGTGCATAC